>NC_091507.1:15000-315000 GCF_947461875.1 Haliaeetus albicilla
CATGATTCCGGCAACACTATGGTTGCCAGGGGAGGAAAATCCTCTTAATACCATGGTGGCTGTAGGTTCTTTCCAGATGAACCTTTTAGGTATAGATGGTTTGAAGGGTAGACAGTGGCTTGACACCCAGGGAAACTCATGGTCTTTTGGTGTCCCTCAGATTAGACAGTTAGCCAAAATATCTAGCATGGAGGTTGCGTCTATTGCAAGCAGCACCTACCCTTCCCCCTTCCAAATTGACAAATGTTAAACCCTACCTAGTGCCTCTAGGAGCAAGAGAAGGAATCGTGCCAGTTTTGGAGGATTTAAAGAAACAATGGGTTTTAGTTCCTACTCACTCCCCCTTCAACTCCCCAGTATGGCCAGTCCGAAAACCAAACGGTAAATGGAGATAGACAGTAGATTACAGGAGGCTCAATGCCAACACAGGTCCACTAACAGCTGCTGTACCAAACATTGCTGAATTGATTGCTGCCATTCAGGAACAATCCCACCCTGTCATGGCAACAATCGATGTTAAGGATATGTTTTTTATGGTCCCTTTACAACCTGAGGACTGGGATCGCTTTGCTTTCACCTGGGAAGGACAACAGTACACCTTTACACGACTGCCCCAAGGATACAAGCAGTCCCCCACGCTGGCTCACCATGCTCTAGCACAAGAGTTGGAAACAATTCCCATAAAAGCAGAGGTAAAGATCTATCAATATATAGATGATGTGCTCATAGGAGGAAGGCAGATAGAAGAAGTTAGAGAAACCCAGAATGCCATCATCACCCATTTGGAAAGTATAGGGCTGACAATTCCACCTGAGAAGATCCAGACTCCTTCAAGTGAGGTAAAATTCTTAGGAATCTGGTGGAAGGGAGGCATGACGTGTATCCCACTGGATACCCTTTCCTCTCTTGAGCAGATTAAGATGCCAGAGTCAAAGAAAGACTTACAGCATGTACTAGGGTTGGTCGTATTCTGGAGGAAACACATTCCTGATTTCTCAATTATTGCTAGACCCCTGTATGACTTGTTGCGAAAGAGAGCTCAGTGGGAATGGACTCAGGTCCATGATGAGGCTTTACAGTTGTTGGTGCTTGAAGCGAATGCCTATCAGGCTCTTGGTCCCATTCACCCAACAGACCCGGTTCAAATTGAGTGGGGATTTGCCAAGACTGGACTGTCAATCCATTTGTGGCAAAAGGGTCCAGAGGGGCCTGTTCGGCCCATTGGGTTTTATTCTCGTAGCTTTAAAGATGCTGAAAAAAGGTACACGACTTGGGAAAAGGGTCTATTTGTAGTTAGTTTAGCTTTGAGAGAAGCCGAACGGACTATCCGGCAACAATCTATAGCGCTCAGAGGTCCATTTAAAGTGATCAAAGCAGTTTTGGCAGGAACTCCACCCCCTGATGGGGTGGCCCAGAGAGCCTCTGTGTGAAAGTGGTATGCACAAATAGAACACTACTGTGAAATCTTTTCTGTATCGGAAGGAGCCACAAAATTGTTAAATATACAAGATGAGATAGAGACACCTCCGAGCTTTTCCCTGTAATAGAATTAGCTCCTCCGTTTTCTGGACAATTGCAAAATGTCTGGTTCACGGATGCCTCGTCAAAGCGAGAGGGAAAAGTCTGGAAATACCGAGCTGTGGCACGTTGAGTAGATACCAAGGAACAGATCATTACCGAAGGAATAGGTAGTACACAAGTAGGAGAACTAATTGCTGTGTGGAGTGTCTTCCAGCACGAGGCTAAATCTGCTTCTTCTGTCTATATCTATACTGACTCTTATGCTGTGTTTAAAGGCTGCACTGAATGGCTTCCATTCTGGTAACAAAACAGGTGGGAGGTCAATAGGAGGATACCTGTATGGCAAAAAGAAAAATGGCAAGATATTCTCACCATTGCCAGACAAGGAAAATTTGCAGTAGCATGGGTAGCATCTCACCAACCAGATGATGCCCCGGTGAGCCAATGGAATGCTAAAGTGGATGAACTGGCCCGGCTAGCTCTCCTACAAAGCACCCAGATAGTGGAAAATTGGGAACGCCTGTTAGAATGGCTACATGTAAAACGAAAACATTCAGGAGCTAAAGACCTCTATTGTGAAGCACAAGCCCGAGGGTGGCCAGTTACCAGGGAAGAATGTAAAACTTGCGTGTCCTCCTGGGAGCAGTGCCGCGTCCGTTTGGACAGACACCCGCTGGAGGGTGACCCCCTGCATTTGAGAGAGGGAAAAGGCCTATGGGAGGCTTGGCAGATTGATTATATCGGTCCCTTTCGGAGGTCAGAGGGAAAATACTACATACTGGTAGGTGTGGAGATAGTATCTGGACTAGTGCAAGCTAAAGCGTGTGCTAAGGCAACAGGAAAAAGCACAATAAAAGCTCTAAAAGAATGGTTTGGAATTTTCCCCAAGCCACAATCAATCCAATCAGATAACGGCTCACATTTCACAGGCAAAGTAGTCCAGGAATGGGCAGCCCAGGAGGGAATTTCGTGGGTGTTCCATACTCCGTATTACCCACAAGCAAATGGAATTGTGGAAAGAACAAACGGTCTGCTAAAACGCTTTCTCAAACCGCACAAGCCAGGATGGACTGAGAGAGTGTGGGATGCAGTGACCAGTGTTAATAGTCGCTGGGGAGTAAATGGATGTCCAAAGATCACAGCATTCTGCCCAAAAGCTCCAACAATCATGCCAGCCCCGCATGGTCCTGACCACCCCAGCAACCCATCTCATTTCCCAGGACAACCTGTCCTGGTCGAACTTCCCACAGTGGGCACTGTGCCTCTGGTGTTGGACACACCCCTTAACAAATATACCTGGAAGGCCAAAGATGCCTGTGGAAAAATTAATAAGATTCATACTAGATTGATTGTCCCTTCTTTCTAACCCGAGAAGCAAATTTGGTTTTGTTTCACTTTCAGGGAGAAGCAAGCAACACAGACGTACCCACAGAAGAAGAGAAGCAGACACGATGTTATTTGTAATTATGTTATATTGGGGATTTATCTATGAGGGTGAAGGGAAACCAATTCCCCCACCTCCCCTTATCCCATATGATCCCTTTAAGGACAATGAATTTGTCCTGTTAGCAAAAGCTGTAAGCCAGGCCTTTAATCTGAGTCATTGTTGGGTTTGTGGAGGACCTTTAGGGTTGTCAAGTTGGCCATGGACCTCCACATCCCTCACTCCAGCACAACTTGTAAGCAATTACAGTGAAACTGACAGTACCACCTGGGACGATGGCGAAACATGGCCAATTCAATTTCCTACTGTGGGTAGATATTGTTTAAATCGCACCCAGAAGGGAGGGGTCAATGTCGGAGAAAGCAGGTGTCAAAGGACACTCACACATTGATTGGTTAATAAAGAGGCAGGGGTTTACATATGGATTTGGCTGGACGAAACCGGACACAGTAAAGCATTCAAAGGGTTTTGGTTGAACAAAAATGAAACCTTCTCTTTCCGATGGTCTAGAAGCCACGTTTATCATCAAATTTGTAAGTGGAAGAACCATACTGGTGCCTGGTATTGTACCGGCCAGACAAACAGCAACAGACCAACTGTATTTTACAGTCCTTTGGGAAATAAGAACACAACTTATTTCCAATTGCCAAAGACTTCAGATGGACCATTTGCTAACGGTGCCAAAGCCAGAAAGGGCCATTATTGGATTTGTGGACATACTGCCTACAACCAACTACCAGCGAATTAGTCAGGGATTTGTTATATAGGGTTTATCCGACCTCTGTTTTTCCTTCTTCCAGAGATGGGTGGCCCTGGATTGGGAGTGAGACTATATGATAATTTGGGAAACGAAAGGATTGCACGCAGCGAGCGAGATGTTGACGTTAAAATAGGAGGAACACAAAGGTGGAGGGAAAATGAGTGGCCCCCTGAAAGAATAATTGAGCATTATGGGCCTGCCACTTGGAATCCCAGTGAACCAATATCAGGGGCACAAGAACCGATTTATAATTTGAACCACATAGTATGATTGCAAGCAGTTTTAGAAATTATTACCAATAAAACTGCTAATGCTATAGACCTTTTAACCCAACAATCTCGACAGGTGCGTGCTGCAATCCTTCAACACCGTATGGTTTTGGATTATTTACTAGCTGAAGAGAGAGGAGTATGTGGGAAATTAAATGTTTCTAACTGTTGTTTAGAATAGACGATGTAGGTGAAGTAGTTCTTCAACTGACCTCAGATATCAGGGAACTAGCCCATGTCCCCATTCAAACATGGAACGGATGGAACAGCAATCTATGGTCTTGGTTACCTGGAGCATCATGGGTAAAACAGCTTCTGTTTTACCTGTTATGTGCATTTGTTGTTTTGATGTTTGTGCCATGTGCTATTCCCTGTTTTATTCAATTAATCCAACACGTTGTATCTAACATGCAATTTGTACCTGCTGCTTCGCCTGATGGTGTAAACCAGATTCGTGTTGTTTGCCAATCAAAGCATGTGACTGTATCAAATTTTTAGGCCCATGCGCTCTGGGCTGGGGGCATGGAACTGCGTAAACGCCCCTTCTCACTCAGGTTAGTCACACCACCATTTTTAGCTCCGTAATTAGCCAAAATGTATACCCTTCTTATACTCTACCTTGTGGCAGTTGTTTTGTGGTCTTTTTCGATATATATGTGTTTGGCTTGTAAGTGTACTGGGTGGGTTTGGAACTTTGTGGCAGCTATTTTGTTGGTCTTTGCTATATTTTTCTTTGTGGTATGCACGTATTGGTCTTGTAAGGGTCCGGGTAAACCATCTTGTAATTGTACTTGTTTGTGTGGACAACCACCCTCTCCCCCTCCCCATTCTGGAAGACCAGGAGCACCTTCCTAGGCCCGACCGGGGACACGTTTTAGTAGATATTGTTATCGCTATTGCTATCTTAAGATGTGTTTTAGTGGAATAGTGGTTAATCATTGTTATGTAGGACTACTGTTCATTTACCTTTGTTCAAATTTGGGAGAAAAGCTTCTAGATCCAAATGGCGCATGTACCTGAGGATAAGGGGGCATAGAGAACAGCTTTTCCGCCGCGCATGCGGACTCTAACGCCGGCAAACCGCGTGGACCGCTAGAGCTGAGACCATTTTGTAGCATACTGCTGGCAAAATGACGGAGTATGACTATGTGTTTGCATTGATTCCAATTTATTATATACCCTTTGCTTTAATAATGGTTATCTTAATAGTTCTTTTAATACTTCTCTTTTGTCCTTGTAGCTGTTCACCATGCGAACGGTCGCCATGTCCTGTTATTGACTCTTTGTAACCCTGAGATATGCTTTAATATTGTAGAGTTAGTCAAATTCATAATACTTAATTGTTCTGACACGCTAAGAAGATGTTATTGGTTATTAGATGCTGTTGTTTAACCTACTTAGGAATGTTATAAGTAAGATAAGTGTTATGATATTGTTGTTCGTCCATGTTGTTGTTTAATGTAGAAGTATTGTAGTAACATAGAATAAGCCTCGAAAAGCCAAATCATCTTATTTTAACCTTTTATTTTTGTTTTTGCTGTACTATGGAAATTTGTTAACTTGGTTATATCGTTGTAGCATGCACTTTTTCCCTCTTTCTCTCTCTACACCTTTACTTTCTACGCCACGATGAGGACAGCAACGTTGAGCCACGGGGTGGATGTGAGAGACTGTGCTGAATTGCTGACTCACATTGCCGCTGCCTCAATATCCTGCTGTTATAGGGGAGAATGGGAGGGACTGTGCTGAATTACTGAATCAAGGTGCTGCTGCCCCAATATCCTGCTGTTGTAGGGAAGTACGCACAAGACATCCCCGAAGAAACCACCACACCTGCGCCTGCCGAGCTGTGCTTGCCCAATAGGGTAATGAGCTCTGTGGAAATGGGTGGACTTTTCCAAAAAATTGTGGGGACTGGGACAATAAGAGAACTGCGTGCTCCCCTCTCAAAAACGGAAGACCCGAACATGGAAAACATCAGAAGGACTGTGACACCTGGCTCTCAAGGAGAGACACCTGACTGGCAGCAGAGGAACCCGACCCTCCATCACCGGCATCGGAACCGACTCAGCGGGACATTGCTGGCTTCGTGGTGGTGCTAACTAGTCTTGCTACCTCTCTTCCGTTCGCTTGCTTAGGTCTGCCTCTTTTTCTCCTTCCTCACTCCGTTCTATCGCAGCTATTGGTTATTGTAGGAAATAAAAGTTGTAAGGTTGTACAGTATCTGACCTCGTTCGTGTCTTCATCTCGCTCTCGGGATCATTTAACAACCCTCCCCGATATTGGATACGGACACCCTAACCCGACACCCTAACCCAAAACCCTAACCCTATCCTGACACACTTCCCTAACCCGACACCCTAACCTCTAACCCTAACCCCGACACCCCTAACGCTATCCCTTAACCCTAACACGACACCCTAACATGACACCCTAACCCTCACCTGACACCCTAACGCTATCCCTTAAGCCTAACCCTAACCCGACATCCTAACCCGACACCCTAACCCCTAACCCTATCCCTTAACCCCTAACATGATACCCTAACCCTAATGGCCCTGACCCTAATGGCCCTAACCCTAACCCCTAACATGATACCCTAACCCCTAACCCTAATGGCCCTAACACCCTAACCTGAACCCTAATGGACCCTAACTCGACACCCTAACCCTAATGACCCTGACACCCTAACGCCTAACCCTAACGACCCTGACACCCTAACGCCTAACCCTACTGGACCCTAACCGGACACCCCAACCCTAACCACTAACCCGACACCCCATCCCCCAACCCTAACGACCCTAACACCCCAACACCGCAACCCTAACCCTAATGGACCGTAACCCGACACCCCAACACCCTAACCACTAACCCGACACCCCAACCCTAACAACCCTAACCCCTAACCCTACTGGACCCTAACCCAAACCCTAATGGACCCTAACCAGACACCCTAACCCTAACCACTAACAGGACACCCTAACCCGAGACCCTAACCCTAACGGCCCTAACCCTAACACCACACCCTAACCCCTCACCCCCACCTGACACCCCCACCCCTAACCCCTCACCCTCAACCTAACCCGACACCCTAACCCCTAACCCTAACGCCTAAGCCTAACCCGACACCCTAACCCTAAACTGACACCCTAACCCCTAACCCTAACCCCTAACTCTAAACTGACACCCTAACCCCTAACCCTAAGGGCCCCTAACCCGAACCCTACTGGACCCTAACCCTAACGGACCCTAACCCTAACGGACCCTAACCCTAACAAACAGCCTAACCATAACCCTAACCCCCTAACCCTAAACCGACACCCTGACCCCGAACCCTACTGGACCCTATCCCCTGAACCCGAACCCTAACGGACCCTAACCCGACACCCTATCCCCTAACCCTACTGGACCCTAACCTGACACCCTATCCCCTAACCCCGAACCCTACTGGACCCTAACCCCAACACCCTATCCCCTAACCCTAACCCCAAACCCTACTGGACCCTAACCCCAACACCCTATCCCCTAACCCCAACACGACACCCTAACCCTAACCCCTAACCCCCAACCCGACACCCCAACCCTAACCCTAATGGCGCCCTAACCCCAACATGACACCCTTAACCCTAACCTGACAGCCTAACCGTAACCCGACACCCTTAACCCTAACCTGACAGCCTAACCGTAACCCGACACCCTTAACCCTAACCTGACAGCCTAACTGTAACCCGACACCCTTAACCCTGACAGCCTAACCGTAACCCGACACCCTTAACCCTAACCTGACAGCCTAACCGTAACCCGACACCCTAACCCTAACAAACAGCCTAACTGTAACCCGACACCCTAACCCTAACAAACAGCCTAACCGTAACCCAACACCCTAACCCTAACCCGACACCCTAACCCTAACCCGACACCCTAACCCTAACCCCCTAACCCTAATGACCCTGACACCCTAACTCCTAACCCTAAGGGCCCCTAACCCTAACCCGACACCCTAACCCTAACCCCTATCTTTAAACCCTACCACTAACCCTAATACTAACACGCAAACCCTGACCCTAACCTGACACCCTAACCTGACTCCCTAACCCGCCACTCTAACCCTAAACACTAACAGCCCTAAGCCTAACCCTAGCCCACGTCCAGCCACCAGAGGGCGCTGTCCCACCACTCATACTGCTCTCTGGTGAGGCCCCACCCACTTGGTGTAACCCTTATTAGGGTTCCTCTACAGTAGGGTTTCCAGGGACTAGGGTTCCAGGGGACTAGGGGTAGTGCAGCCTAGGGTTCCGCAATGCTAGGGTTAGGGATGTTTAGGGTTGTGGTTAGGGATCCCCGGTGTAGGGTTAGGGCAGTCTAGGGTTAGGGGTCCCTGGCGTCTACAGTGCCTGCGAACGCGGGGACCCCAGACCCTGGGGGACCCCTACCCATAGCCCTGCAGAGCCCTAACCAGAACCCTATGGACTGGGGGGCCTAAGTGGGGGTCCCCCACTGGGGTTAGGGTGGGGTTCTATGTCTAAGAGGTCCCCTTACCATAGAGTGCAGGGGGGTGTAATCTCGGAGTACCCCCTCATTAGGGTTAGGGTGGGGTTCTATGTCTAAGAGGTCCCCTTACCATAGAGTGCAGGGGGGTGTAATCTAGGAGTACCCCCTCATTAGGGTGGGGTTCTAGGTCAAGGTGGTACCCTAAGCTAACTAAAACTGTAGGGGAGGAGCACGTGGCAGCTGTTACCCTAATTGATTAGTATGGGGAGAGTTCCAGCTTATTCTAATTATTGCACTGGGGGGGTGTGTAGGGGTGTGCAAATTAGAGGGTAGAGCTCGGGGATGGAGTAGGTAGTGGGGGCAGGGTGCCTAATTAGGGGGTGGTGGTTGGGGAAGGATTACCTACTGGGGGTGGAGCTGCTAATTAGGGGGCTGGTGCTTGGGGCAGGGCCTGCTAATCCCAGGGCAGGGGCTGGGGAGAGCCCACTAACACCAGGGGTGGGTGCTTGGGGGTGGACTTACCTCATGAAGTGGTAGGTGGGTGGGGAAGGTGTAGATAATCTGTAAAAAAAAAATATTAAGAATATGTAAGTTTGGTGCAGCAGTAGAAATTGGCTTCCTGCCCAGGAGCAAGTGTTTTCTTCTTTGTTTTTTTTTTTTTAACTTCTTGCTCCTAGGGAGTCTACCAATTTCTACTGCTTTTTTAAAAAATGTTTACTTTTAAACTTAAAATTACATTTAAGCGCAGCAGTAGTGCCAATTTTCAAGTTAAGCGCAGCAGTAGTGCCAATTTTCAAGTTAAGCGCAGCAGTAGTGCCAATTTTCAAGTTAAGCGCAGCAGTAGTGCCAATTTTCAAGTTAAGCGCAGCAGTAGTGCCAATTTTCAAGTTAAGCGCAGCAGTAGTGCCAATTTTCAAGTTAAGCGCAGCAGTAGTGCCAATTTTCAAGTTAAGCGCAGCAGTAGTGCCAATTTTCAAGTTAAGCGCAGCAGTAGTGCCAATTTTCAAGTTAAGCGCAGCAGTAGTGCCAATTTTCAAGTTAAGCGCAGCAGTAGTGCCAATTTTCAAGTTAAGCGCAGCAGTAGTGCCAATTTTCAATTAAGTTTAGATTTTGCAGTACTGCTGCGCTTAAGTGCTATAGTACTGCAAAATCTAAGGTTAAGAGCAGCAGTACTGCAAAGTTACAGTAGGAAATGGCTTCTGCCCTGGGAGTAAATTTTTTACTTTCATTTTATAATTCTTTACTGCCAGAGCCTGAGCCATCTGCTACTGCTCTTTTGTTTAAAATTTAAGTTTCACAGTAGCCACCTCAAAGTTTCACAGTAGCCACCTCAAAGTTTCACAGTAGCCACCTCAAAGTTTCACAGTAGCCAACCTCAAAGTTTCACAGTAGCCAACCTCAAAGTTTCACAGTACAGTTTCACCATAGCAACTTTCAAGCTTCACAACAGCAACTTCAAAGTTTCACTATACCAACTTTCAAGTTTTAGAATACAGTTTCACAATAGCAACTTTACATTTTTACAATACAGTTTTACAATAGATTTGTAAAACAGCAACTTCAAAAATTGCAAAACAAAATGGCTTCCACCATAATAGTAAATTTTTTATTTTTTTTCTTAATTACACCCAGGGACAGTGCCATATCCTACTGCTTTTTATTATTGTTTCACATAGTTTTTAAATACAAAGTTTACAGACCATGTTCTGAGTTTACAGACCATGTTCCAACGCATCAGTCTTTTCCACATTCCTCACTGCGATTATGTCTGTTGCTGCACATCCAGAAGTTTTACTCCCTGAGGTGACATTACCTGCACGATCCCAGTTCGCAAGTAGAAAAGGAGTTAGCTCTGCTCCTCTTCACAGGCTGTCCACTTCCACACCTAAGCACAAAAACAAAAATTGAAAAATATCATTACATCACAAAGTACAAAGAGCACCCAAATATTTTACAAACACACCACAGAAAAATACAGTTACACTCACGCACTTCACAACCCCGGCCTACTCCATGCTGGCCATCTAGTCCAACTCCCCCCACCCTTCGCCCACAAAATCCTCAACTGTCTTCCAAAGACCATCCGCTGACCAATTTAATTCCCTGCACTAACTGGCAATTACCACGTTCCAGGGGAGCGCTCCACGGGAGTGCCGTTCCCGGGACCCTTGAAAAAAATTGTCCTGCCTACCAAAACCCCGGCCCGAGCCTGACCCCCATCCGAACATTGTCGATGAACATAGCCTCACAGAGCAGCCAGAACTGGGGGGGGGGGGGGGGGGGGGACCAAACCTGGCTGGGGGAAAAAAAAAAAATCCACCAGCTAGGGTTTTTTTATTTTAATGGGATTTTTTTTCCAATTCTAATTCCCTGCAAAACATCTCACCTGTACAACCTGAAAGGAAAAAAACATTAAAAAGTCAAAACACATAACCCTACAAGGTTACACACATTCACAACACACTACACATTGACATCGCATACACACAAGCCCTTGCTCTCAACTCATCCATCCAACTAACTGCCACCTCCAAGGGGCCATGGCCCTGTGGTTCTGGCACCAGGGGACTCAAAAATGGCCCTGCCTGCCAAAACCCTGGCCCGAGCCTGACCCCCGTCCGAACATTGGCCATGAACATCGCCTCACAGAGCGGCCAGGACCGGGGCAAAAAAACCCCCACAGCTAGGGGCAAAAAAAAAAATCCCCTGGCTGGGGATTTTTTATTCTAATTGTATTTTATTTTTTCCTGATTGCCTAACAAACATCTCTACATCCACCCTGCAAGAGACCACTAAAAAGCTAAACCACATAACCCCACAACGTTACACACATTCACAACACACCACTCATTCAGATCACACGCACACTAGCCCTCACTCTCAACTAACCCATCCAGCCGCCAAAGGGTGTCAAGAGGCCATCGCCCCTTACTCGCAGCACCCGGGGCCTCAAGAATCACCCTGCCTGCAAAAACCCTGGCCCCAGCCCAACCTCCTTCCAACCTCCCCACAAACTGCCCTTCCATTGCAGCAACGCTTCAACATGCACCATCTGCACCATACACAGATTTTCAACCAGATACTTAGCTTTCATAGTGGCGCTTGTCACAGTCTAACCTCCATAGCAGCCACATCGCCTAAACGCAAGGTTCCTTCAAATGCCTCGTGCCCCGTGATCACCTGCAAAACCAACACACAAAACTCTTGAATACAAACTTTACCCTCAGCATAAAAAAATCCTCCACAGCTCCAAACTCCTGCTTCGTGCCTATTCCAAAAACAAAAACCTCAATGCCTTAACCATTTCTAAAAGCTTACCACAAAGTGTCCACATAAACAAATATTAACACCCATGCCCACTTACTGCCTTACTATATTCTACCTCCCAATCCACTTGCAATCCACTCCCCTACTGACATGCAATGACTCAAAAATCATTTAACCCTCAATGCTGACAAACTAGACATATCAAGATTTCACCCACAGATTCTTATCGCTGTTCCACCTACCCCTGACTCTAGATACCCCAGGCAGAGCAGCTCCAAGCCAAACACACCCGTGCACAAACACACACAACACAGAACACTACCAACAAGGCGATTCAAAGAGAGAGAAAACTCTCAGCAAGAAGAATGACGACCCCCGGACGGGAGGTGCCATCTGGAAAATTGACCTAAAGCGCCCACAAACCACAAAGCGAGGAGGCTCTACAACAGCCCCAAGGAAGAAGAGGCAAAAGTAAGAGCCTTTTACAAGATCAAACCCGTCAAAACCAAGATGATGGATGCGCCAGAAGCCTGGCGTCGAGACCTAAGGATGTCAGGATGCGGGGAAGAAGTCCCAGTCCGAGAAAATGGATGGCTAGAGAGCAGAGCTGCCAAAGCAGCCCGGAAGAGCGCCGCAAAAGAGGACCGACTGGAACCCGCCGAGACCGATCCACGCTTTAGAGCTCCGAGCGCAAGAAAAGGAGCACCCGACTGGCACAGTGCCGATGAGTAAGGGCATTCGAGACCCTAGGGACGGTGCCCGAAGCGCATGCCACGCTCCCTGAGCGCAAAGACTGATGATGGCATTGAGACCCGAGGAAGATCGAAGGTGCAGAAGACAGACTACACAAACTACACACCACCACAGACACAGGCTGGAACTGCCCTGCCCGGCACACGCTGGTCTCGGGCTCAAAAGCAACCCGCTCCCTTCATCTGCCCAAACAGGACCGCTCCTGGACAGCCCTGCCCTCCTACTCTCACTTTAAAACCCCTCACGGCAATTCCCAGCTGTGTCCCTCCCGCCCAGCCTCTCCCCAGCCCGGGTCCCTCAACTTAACTTTCAGAGGGCCAAGGGTACGAATCCATCCTCTGCAAAAATCACATGGGCTAACTGGGACGATCCGGCAGTCGCCAGGTTCCTCTTCATCATCTGCAGTGAAGACAAAAAAAAAAAAGAGGCAACAAAATCAGAAGAGGCAGTAAGTAACCCATCAGCCAACACCAACTAGTTTCCCAACCCCCCACTTAATCACACACACCACAGCGTTATGCTTACCTGCTCATTCCAGACTCAGACCCTGCGGCCATCATCACTCATGGTACCTGAGACAGCAAGACACACAAAATTAGCATAGCAGTCGTGAGACTCACCAGGCCCATTCTCCTCCTCCCTAATCCACAGCTCACCTCAAATGCTCATCCAAATCCAAAGGTGGCCCACACAGCGCCTGCAAAACAAAAGATAAATGCTTAACCAAGCAACCATGTAATATTTGCTATTCAACACCAACTCAGCCCACAACCACCTCACCTTCTCAAACTCCTCATTGGCCTGTGGCATGGCTCCTCTGAGTCTGCGTGCGCCACCTGCAAAAACCAAAGCAGAAGACGCATGCTGAGAGGCCGCCCAAAACCTCAGCCTGCCCGGACCAATTCCCAACTCCCTCTCCTTTACCTTGGCTGCTTAACTAACCCGCTTTGTCATCAAGAGCTTGCCACGTCAAAGCACGTGTACTGCCTGCAAAAAACAAACGAGGGATGCTTGCAAATTTGCCAACAATGCGACACCTCCAAAGGAACGGTTCCTTTAACCCAGTAGTCACGGCTCACCTTGCCCGAGACACCTCTGGTGCTGATGGCCCACTTCGCTCCTTGCTTCGCACCTTCCAAATAAAAGAAAAAAAGAACCCTATCAGCTAGTCATAGAGCCACCGGCCGCATCTGCCCTCTGATTCCACTCACAGACCCACCTCCTTACGGCGCTCCGCTCCCCTCCTCTGTCGCTCTGGGGCATGCATCTTGTCTCTCTGCATCCGAATAAAACCCCACATTGAATGAGTCAGCCTGGATGCAGAGCAAGAGCTTAACAACTCTAGAGATCTTGATTCCATCTAGGAATACCAGTACTCCAGCTACAACCAGCCATTTTTAAAAAAACAAAACCAAAAAACCCAGGGCCAAACTTTAAGCCCATCACATGCAAGCCTCAACACCTTAGAGATTCAAATCCACTTCACCACCCCTCAACAGCCTCTGCCACAAGCCTACAATCATTTCCGTAAAGAAATCTCAACGTTGCTGTCCACACAGCCCACCAATGCCTACTCGATCCCAGATGACTGTACAACCCTTGCCTAAACAATTAAGGCAAATCAACATTTCACCCATAGACTCTTATCGCTGTTCCACCTATCCCTGACTCTACAGCCCCGGGCAGAGCAGCTCCAAGCCAAACACACCTGTACACAGACCAACACAAGACAGAACAGTACAGACAAGGTGATTCAGAGAGAAAACTCTCGGCAAGAAGAATGACTCCCGGATGGGAGGTGCCATCCGGCAAGATGACCTACAGCGTCCAAACCACTGAGGCAAGGAGGCTGTACGGCAGACCCCGAGCAGTCCAACTTAACAGCCTGTTACAAGATGGTACTGTCAAAACCGAGATGATGGATGCGCCAGAAGCCTGTCATCAAGACCTAGGAACATCAAGATGCAGGGAAGAACTCCCAGTCTGAGAGAACGGACAGCTAGAGAGCAGAGCTGCCAAAGCAGCTCGAAAGAACGCCGCAAAAAGAACCGACTGGAACCTGCTGAGACCGATCCATGCTTTAGAGCTCCGAGCGCAAGAAAAGAAGCACCCAACTGGCACCATGCCAACGAGTACGAGCATTCGAGACCCTAGGGACAGCACCTGAAGCGCATGCCATGCTCCCCCAACACAAAGTGCAATAAGGACATTGAGATCTGAGCCACAGAGGACAGACTACACAAACTACACACCACCACAGACACAGGCTGGAACTGCCCTGCCCGGCACACACTGGTCTAGTGCTGAAAAGCAACCCACTCCCTTCGCCTGCACAAAGGGGCTGCTTTGGGACAGCCCTCTCTCCTGCGCTAACTTTAAAACCCCTCCCTGCAATTCCCAGCTGTGTCCCTTCCTCCCAGCCTCTCCCCAGCCCGGGTCCCTCAACTTAGCTTTCAGAGGGCCGAGGGTCTGAATCCATCCTCCACAAAACCACACGGGCTAACTGGGATGTTCCTCAAGGGGACACATTGCTCTTCAACATCTGAAATAAAAAAACAAACAAACAAACAAACAAAAAAACAAATCAGAAAAGGGAGTAAGCATCCCGCTGGCCAATGCCAACTACTTCCCCAACTCCCCCCTCCTCACAAGTGCCACCATGTTCACTTCCCCGCTCATTCCAGAGTCAGACCCCTGCAGCCGTCGTCACTCGTGGTACCTAAGGTACCAAGAGACACCAAGTTAGCATGGCGCTCATGAGAAGTCATCGGCCCCACGCTCCTCCTCACTAATCCACAGCTCACCTCAAATGCTCACCCAATTCAAAGATAGCCCACACAGCGCCTCCAGAACAGAAGGTAAATGCTTAACCAAGCAGCCCCATAATAGTTCGCTAATCAACACCGACCCGGCCGACGACCGCCTCACCTTCTCAGACCGCTCACCGGCATGCAGCTTTGCAGGAGACCTTATAGCAGACTTGAAGGTACGTAAAGGGTGCCTATAAGAAACCTGCAGAGGGACTTTTTACAAGGGTGTACAGCAATAGGACAAGGTGGTAACAACTTTAGTCCTAAGGACGGTACATTTAGTTTAGGCGTTAGGAAGACGTTTCTCACTATGAGTGGCGAGGCACTGGAACACATTGCCCAGAGAACCTGCAGATGCTCCCTCCCTGGAAGCATTCAAGGCCAGGTCAGATGGGGCTTTGAGCAACCTGATCTTGCAGAAGGTGTCCCTACCCATTGCGGGGGGGTTGGAACTAGAGGATCTTTATGGTGCCTTCCAACCCAAACCATTCTACGATTCTATGACATCCAAATCCAACTGCAAAACTCATCTGAGAAGGGCTGGTGAACCCTCCTCCCTTTCCCCAGCAGTCCCAAAACTTTAGAAACCCCTTTTCTTCTCCTCAACTGTCAGGAAAGGAACCCCACTGCTTCCTGACACCTCCTGCCCTCCATTCGCACCCCTGAACCCCCTTCAGTGGCTACTCCTCGGGAGCTGCTCTTCTGAGCCATATCCCAAATTCTGGGGGCACCTCCTAACCTACAGTTTCACAGAGACCCTGAGCTCTGCTACATACCCACAAAATAAAGTCAAGTCCCAAAGCTTGTAATCTATGAGGGGCCTGCCATAAGCTGCAAAGATTCTAGGGACAATATGGCATTCTGTGGTCAATGAGGAAAGGCATCCCAGAGCCTGAAAGGCACTGTGCCTCACGGCCCTTCTGCTTTCTTCAGAAATACTAAATCTCCATATACAAATACATATAAGACGCTCACCCTAACCCCTGACAAACAATGTCACCATCGGTCCCGTTAAGAGAGATATCAGCAACTTACACAGCATACAGCAGAACTGGTGAAAAAAACAAGGTTCCTTCTTCAAAAAAGTTGGGAATTCCAGGAAAACACAAAGCATGAAGAATTAAAAAAAAACCCCAAACAATGCATACTATTAAACCATCTTTCTACCCCTGAACACTCAAAACAAAATTACTGACCTGAAAAAAAAAAGCTGCGTACAAGTGTTACTTGCTACTACACATGCTGCTAAACCTTGACTGGTCCTGAAGCTCTTACCTCAGGCAGACACCTCTTCCCAAAAGGCTGAGCCAGCTCAAAAGCTGCAAAGGACTCAAGGAAGAGCTGAGCACCAACACCAGAGAAACCCAGGAGCACAATGAGCTCCCTCAGCAGAGGCTGTGGCTCAAATAGCCCGAGCCTCCGCCCACCACCCTTAGCACAATCACCTGGGAAAGGGGAAGGGCAAACCACCAGAAGTTATAAAGTCAGCTGGAGGAGAAGCAGCACTGTTCCCACCTGCCTTAAATTTACAGCAAGCAAGGTCCTAGACAGAGAAAGTAACCCCCCCCCCAGGAAATGACACTACTTGCTCCTGTACTACAGCTACACCTATTGTATCAGCAATGTGACCAGTTAGGGAATTAAACAATTTTTCTGGGGTGTAGATAGAAAACGATAGATGCCCTTCTAAACTATGTAAGAAACTAGCTCATTAAATGCAATAACAATGTTGTTATCAAAATTGATGTGCTTTAGTTTCCTATAAAAAAGCCAAAATGCTCTGGGGTTATGCGTCATTTCTAGCAAGACTGTGCATACCACCTTACTTCTACCAGAACTACCTTCTGGATAGGAATGAATCAAAAAGCAGAATTAGATCCCTTAAGAATTCCATCTCCAAAATATCTCTGGTTGCAAAATAAATTTTTTACTGTGAATAGCCAATGATTCAGAGTCCCCCTGAGCGTGTCTCCAGCTGACTCCCTTAACAGAGGTACAAGAGTCCCAAAGTGCAAAAGACACCAAAAAACCCATGGAAATACCTGGGGGGGGACCAGGCAGCAGCCATACCCCACAAGGACAGGCCAGGGCAGGGCAGGGCAGGGGGGCAACGACACCCCCTGCAGTCATGCAGGAAAGGGTCAGCAGAAGCCACACCCCCACGGTTTAGGGGGGGGCAGCAGCCACAAATGACACCAAGAAAACATGGAACTTCAGGGATACATGGCCAGTGGAGGGAAGGGGGTGACGCCCCCACCAATCGGCATGGGAAAAAACTCACAGGGAAGGTGGGTTAGATGGATAGTTTGCGGTGGTAAGATACATGCACAAGAACATGCACAGGCTGGGGGGGGGCATGCATGAGGTTTACCTTCACCAGGGGCTCCACCCAGGTAATCCACAGTAGGTAAACTCATCTGGGATAATCTGCAACAGCAATTCCACTCTGGGTTCTTGACCCAACACCAGATAATCCACACTGCCTGCCCCATGGAGGGGGTGCTTCCCACAGGATGGGGCATCTGCTGAGCATCACCACACCCTTACGACAACACATCTGAAAAATTAAAATCACAAATTGTATTTCAGCATATTAAAAAAATAACACCAAATGAGTAGAGGAATTCCAGCAAAGGGAGAGGCTAGCAGGTGCCCTAATTAGGACTCGAGCTAAACAGGTCAGCTCACAATACAACACATCCTTTAGAAGGCAGACTGATGAAAACTGGTTTGCTGCTAGATAACTGTATAAGTGAGATTTGATAAATGATCATATATTAACATTATGGTTGAAACAGTAGACAAAGGGTAGCTGGGGACATAATTACAAAAGTGTAGTCAAGTGATTAACTAGTAATTATTCATAAGTTTTGCAGTTCTTTGCTCTTATGACTAGATGTTCCTGTACGCTAGATGAGAACAATGTTGAAACTGACCACATGTGATTCAAACTGCGTTAAACTTCAAGATCAAAGAACAAGGACAAGAATAAAGACTTCAAGGACAGCCAACAAGAACTTCAAATGGGTCCGTGGTTGTAAAAGCAGCCCTTTGCCTCAAATGGATCCTTAGTTGCGCATGATCGGATGTAGGCAGTACTACGATAATCAGTTATAATCATTTTTATGTATACGTATACTAATCTGATTAATATGCCATTAGTTATTCTATATAACCTGTTTGTGCTAAAGCTGTGGTATGCACGCTAGGTGGAACTATCCCCCGTGCATCCAGCGCTTCAATAAAGAATGCCTGCTTTCTAAAACTCCAAAACAAGTCTTGGAGAGTTTCTTCGACCGGCTTTTCAGTATCAGAGAGGTGTAATTGCAACAAAATGAGTCCAAAGGGGGCTTACAGAGCTAAAAGTGTGCTGCAGGGAAAATCTAAGACCTCGGGAGACATTGTGACAGTAGCAAAGGGCTTCTGAGAGGGACAGGCAAAAGAAGGCTCGAGGCCATGATGAAGAAGTCCAGAAGGGATCTAAACAGACTACAGATGTCCTCAGGGGACTAGGGACTGAACAGAGGTATCCTAGCTAGCATAGAGGACAACATGAGCATTCTGGAGATGAAAGATGGCATCAGGAAAGGTTCTCAGGGAGGGAGAAGGGTGCAAAGCGCACAACAGAGCCAAAAGAGGGCTGTGGGGCACAAGGATGGCCTCAGGAGGCATGATGATGGGAGAAGGGTGCTGAGAGTGAAAGACAGAAGGCAGCTCTGGGACACAATGCAAAACTCAAGAAGGTGTCCCAGCAATGTACAGATGTCCTCAGGGGATGAGCGACTGAATGGAGACATCCAAGATAGCAGTGAATAAGGTAAGAGTGCTCTGGGGCACAATGAAAGCCTCAGGAAGAGTTGTCTCTGAATAAGAAAGAAACAAAGCCTGCTACAGAACTCAAGGATAGTGATGGAACAGAAGGATGCTCGCAGGAAGCATTGTGACAGAAATAGTGGGGTACTGAGGTAGACAGAGACACAGAAGAAGGCTCGAGGGCACAAAGATACTCGGGAGGAGATTTGAGCATGGTACAGGTATCATGAGGGAGACTGACCCACTGGAGGCAAGCGAGATGGAAGAGAGGACAAAAAGACTGCTCTGAGGAAGAGGCAATGTTCTGACAAACCAAGAGGGGTGCAAATTACACCCCAGAGATAAAAGCGTGCCGAGGAGACCCTCTAAAGCCTGAGGATGAACCAAGAAAAGAGCCCCCCCCCAAATAAAAGCAGACATAGAAAGGAAATATAAAAAACCCAAAAGGGTACAAGGCACAGGAGAAAAAATTAAAAATAGGGACAGAAAACTAGATAAAAGTAGACATAGAAAAGAAATTCAAGAAGGAAGGCATTAAAGGAGGAAAAAAATTAAAAATAGGGACAACAAACTAAATAAATGGAGACATAAAGAAAATTCTAAAATTGACAACCTACCCAACTGTTGTGGTTTAACCCCAGCCAGCAACTAAGCAGCCGCTTGCTCACTCCCACCACCACCCAGTGGGTTAGGGGAGAGAATCGAGGGGGGCGGGGGGGGAAGTAAAACTTGTGGGTTGATATAAAGACAGTTTAATAGGACAGAAAGGAAGATAATAATAAAATAATTGGAGATAATAATACACAAAACATAATACTTGGAGATAATAATATACAAAACAAGTGACGTGCAATGCAATTGCTCACCACTCGCCTACCGATGCCCAGTTAGTTCCCAAGCAGTGATCCCTGCCCCTGGCTCCCCATCCCCAGCCAACTCCCCCCAGTTTATATACTGTGCATGACATCATAAGGTATGGAATATCCCTTTGGCCAGTTTAGGTCAGCTGTCCTGGCTGTGTCCCCTCCCAACTTCTTGTGCCTCTCCAGCCTTCTTGCTGGCTGGGCATGAGAAGCTGAAAAATACTTGACTTGCTTTAAGTACTATTTAGCAACAACTGAAAACACCAGTGTGTTATCAACATTTTTCTCATACTAAATCCAAAACATAACACTACACCAGCTACTAGAAAGAAAATTAACTCTATCCCAGCCAAAACCAGGGCACCAACAGACAAGAATTAAGAAGTAGGGACAGGAGGTAGATAAAGGCAGATGTAGGAAAAAAAAATTAAAAAGCAACAAGATTAAGACAATAAAGGAAAAAATAAAAACCAGGAACATCAAGCTAAATAAACAAAATTTTAAAAGTGACAGCATTTTTAAATTACACAGCACAGACTAGAATAAAATATAAAGACAGTGAAGTGGATAAAAGTAGATAAAAAATAAAAGCAACAGGACACAGGAAATTAAAAAAATAGGGTTAGACATCTTGATAAAAGCATAGAAAATTTTAAGAGTCATAACATAGAGAACAGATAGGAAAAAAGAAAACAATAAAGACAGAAAAATACATAAAAGTGAACAAAGAAACAAAATTCAAAAGTGAAGGTGTTGCAAATATTTTGATAAAGAAATTAAAACCTAATTATATGAAAGAGTTTGGTTTGATTAAGAAGTAGAGAATTGTGAAGCATAGGTATGGGAGTGTTAAGTTTGAAACGTAGCTATAGGAACTTAGGAACTTTAGAAAATGTACTATGTGTAACTATAAGAATTCAAGTATTGTCTGAAATCAGTTAACCACAGAAACTTTGACAAAGATTTGTTGGTTTGTAGTGTTTTGTTTTAGGAAACTAAGGGAACTGTTACGGACACCAGTTTGCTGCTTGGAAACCGCTTACCCTTCCCACCTCGATCTAATTATCGAGGATTCCAATCAGTAGAGTTAAGTGAGATTAACCAATGATTGTTTTAACATAGGAATAATAATAAGATGGTGTGACTGAAGGACCAATTGTTAGAAAGGTTAAATTTAAGAATAGACATAGTATGCATTTTTATGTAAACTAATATAGATGATGGTAAGAATCGTACTGCGCAGAATCACCTAAGAGAGGTCAAGAAGCGGACAAGTGAGGAAGACTATGGAAGACCACCAGAGGGCTTCTGAAGACCACCAGAGACCTTCACTGCGCCTGCGTAAAGGACATTTACATATGCTAATAACTTCCCAGAAATCTAATGAATATGCATAACATTTCTCAGAAATCTAATGAATATGTATGAATAAGTTCAATATAAGGTGTATGATTTTGGTGTTCAGGTGTGCATGGTTCGTGAGAGGACTCACCCGCGCACCCGGCCGTCAATAAAGAAGTGTCTGCTTATCTACACTAAATTGGTGTTGATAAGTTCTTTATTCCGAGTTTTTCAGCAACAAAGGCATTAAGAGAGGAAAAAATTTTAAAATAGCAAAAACCCCTAAACAGGCGGTGTGAGAGGCTGTAAGAGTTAATGTCTCAAACATTGTGGTGGGGCAAGCTCTGCTTAACAACAAACTCTGCATAACAACGAACACTGCATAGCAAGGAACCACAGGTGAAAAGCAGTAGATCAGCACCCATCAGCAACAGGAGGCGGAGGGCATGCCAGAGGGTGCACAGCTCCCTGTCCTGATAAAGCTGTTCTGATAAGCCCAGCAGGGCAATTCACCAGGCTGTTCTGATATGCTGAGCAGGACAGCTCACCATGCGTGACAAAAGATCATGTTTGCAGGGAAGGGGAAGTCCCCAAAGGACTCCCAAGTCCCAAAGGCTCACAAACTGCTCATGACACCTAATTAGCCTAATAAGCTCGAGTGCCTGCCCGAATGAGGGGCAAGGAGGATAAAAGGACACAAACTGAAGCCCCAGGTGTGCAAGCCCACTGGGACTGGACCCCTCAGCTGACTGAACCAATGCTGGACCCAGGACCGGTGAAAACTTTCTCTTCTGTCTTGTTTCTCTCTTTCCTTTTCCTTTTCTGTAATCCCTACATCTTATCCCTGTAGACATAAACCGTTGACCAAGTCTGGGACTAGGAGTGGATCCAGCTGCCCCTAGGCTTCTCTGTGAGAAGGAGTCTAGAAAGCATAAGGGGTCTGCTCTGAACCTCATGACTCGACAGAAGGGGTCTCCTTACTGTCTTCCCTTAACTGATCCAAAAATAAGCAAGGCCTGTAGTGTATGTTTGGTGATGCAGGGTTAGCACAGGTTACACAGTTTACTGATGTAGATTCATGCCAATTTTTGTGATGAGCGAATAAAGTTGAGTTTTGTGAGTTAAAGGATCCCTGGTGTCGTTTCACTTTAATCCTGACCTGGGAATCAGCAAACCTGAGTTGTCATCCTGAGAAACTGAGACATGACAGACAAAGACATAGAAAGAAAATTTTAAAACCAACTGGGTACAGGACATACTAGAATGGATTAAAAAATAAAGACAGCAAACTGGCTAAAAATAGATGAGGAAAGAAAATTTAAAAGAGATGGGGTACAGGACAGACAGGAAAATTTTAAAAAAGGGAGTGACATCTTGATAAAAGTAGACATAAAACAGAAATTTTAAAAGCAACAAGATACAGTAAACAGGAAAAAATTAAAAATAGGGACAGAAAACAAGATAAAAGTACACCTAGAAAAAAAGATTTGAAAAGTAAAAGAATTATGAGAGAAAAAATGAAAAATAGGGACAGGGAACTACATAAAAGTAGACATAGAAAATTTTAAAAGCAATGCAGTTCATGACAGACAGGAAAGAATTAAAAAATAGAAACAGTTACTGGATAAAAGAAGACATAGAAAGACTCTTTTAAAAGCACAGCATTAAGGAAATAAAGGGAAAAAAATAGGGACAGCGAACTAAAACAGAGACATAGAAAGGAAATTTTAAAAGCAATGGAGTGTAAGACAAAGGAAAAAACTAAAAAATATTGATAGGCTGAAAAAGAGATAGATACATAGAAAGTAAATTTTTAAAATGATGTGGTATAGGACAGACAGGAAAGAATTAAAAACCAGTAATATGCAGCATCATAAAAGTAGACATAGAAGGAAAATTTAAAAAGTGATGGGGTACAGGACAAGAAAGAATTAAAAAATAGGGACAGAACTGGTTAACAGAGATAGAAAATTTTAAAAAGTGACGGAATAAGGAAAAATGGAAAATAATGAAAAACAGGGACAGCGAACTAAAGAAATGAAGACGTAGAAACAAAATCTAAAAAGCAACAGGCTACAGGACAGACAAGAAAGTATTAAACAATAGTGACAGCGAACTACATAGAGAAATAGAAAGGAAATTTAAAAGACAGAAAAAAGACAGGAAAAATTAAAAAACAAAGTGAACTGGATAAAAGGTGACAGAGAAAATTTTAACAGTGACAGCATTAAAAAAAGGCTAGGAAAAAAATAAAAAAAAGGATAGGGTGAATAATACAGAGACACAGAGAAAGAAAATGTAAGAATTGGCAGGGTACACGACAGCCAGGAAAGAATCAAAAAGCTGTGATACACTGCTTGATAAAAGTAGACATAGAAAGAAAATTTTAAAAATGATGGCATACAGGACAGGAAAAAAATTTTCAAAATACGGAGAGAAAAATAGATAAATAGAGATATGGAAAGAAAATTTTAAAAACAATAGGGTGCAAGACAGAGACAAAAAACCTAAAAATATATAGACAGTGAACTGTATAAAACTAGCCACAGAAAGAAAATTTAAAAAGCAACTGCTTACAAGACATATGGGAAAAAAATAAAAAATAGGGACAGCAAACAAATAAACACAGAAAGAAAATTTTAAAAGTGAGATGGTACAGGACAGAGGATAAAACTAAAAAAAACAAAGACAGTGAATAGGTTCAAGTAGGCATAGAAAGCAAATTTGAAAAAAAGTGACAGGTGTCATGGTTTAACCCCACCTGGCAACTAAGCACTACGCAGCTGCCTGCTCTGCAGCAGGATGGAGGAGAAAAAATCAGGGAAAAAAAAAGTAAAACTCGCAGGTTGAGACAAAGACAGTTTAATAGGTAAAGCAGAAGCCACGCACACAAGCAAAGCAAGACAAGGAATTCATTCCCCGCTTCCCATCAGCAGGTGGGTGTTCAGCCATCTCCAGGAAAGGAGGGCTCCATCCTGTGTAACAGTTACGTGGGAAGACAAATGCCATCGCTCTGAATGTCCCCCTTTCCTTCTCCTTCCCCCAGCTTGATATGCTGAGCATGACATCCTATGGTCTGGAACAGCCCTTGGGTCAGTTGGGGTCAGCTGTCCCAGCTGTGTCCCCTCCCAGCTCCTTGTTCAGCCCCAGCCTGCTCGCTGGTGGGGCAGGGTGAGAAGCAGAACAGCCCTTGACTCTGTGCAAGCACTGCTCAGCAATAACAAAAACATCCCTGAGTTATCAATGCTGTTTTCAGCACAAATCCAAAACGTAGCCCCATACGAGCTACTGGGAAGAAAATTAACTCAATCCCAGCCAAAACCAGCACAACAGGGTACATGACAGAGACAAAAGAATTAAAAAATGGGGACAGCTAACTAAACAGACAGACATAGGAAGAAAATTTAAAAGGTGATGGGCTACATGACAGACAGGAATAACTTAAAGACAGTGAATAAGTTAAAGTAGACATAGAAAGAAAAAGTAAAAAGCAATGGGGTACACAATAGTGAGGAAAGAATTAAAAAACAGTGATACACAGCTCGATACAAGTAGACATAGAGGGAAAATTTAAGAAGTGATTGGGTACAGGACAAAAAAAAATTTAAAATAGCCACAGTGAACTAAAACTGAGAAATATAACGGAAATTTAAAAGTGACACGGGCACAGGACAGAGAGGGATAAAAAAAAGACAGTGAACTGGATAAAAGTAGACATAGAAAGCAAATTTTCAAAGCAACAGGGTACACAACAGACAGAAAATAATTTAAAAATAGCAATAGGCAGCTTCATAAAAGTAGATGTAGCATCGTGGTTTAACCCTGGCTGGCAACTAAGTACCATACAGCTGCTCACTTACTCCACCACAGTGGGATAGGGGGAGAATCGGGAGGGTAAATGTGAGAAACTCATGGGTTGATATAAAAAGTTTAATAATTAAAAAGACATTTTTTTAAAAAGTTGTACGAGGAAAAAAAAAAACCAGCAAATGAAAACAATTGCTCACCACCAACTGACCGATGGCCAGCCAGTCTCAAGCAACTGGGTACAGGACAGAGAGGGAGGAATTAAAATATAGGGTCAGGGAGACAGAGAGGGGAAGACATAGAAATTAAATTTTAAAAGTAATGGGGTACAAGGCGGTGCAGAAAAAATAAAGAACAGGGAGAAGAAGCTGGTTAGAGAAAGGCATATTAAAAATTTAAAAGGAAACAGGGTACTGGGCAGAGTTGACAGAAGAATAACAAGATTTGAGGAGCCATACACATAGGTGGGCAGGCAGAGAGGGGGACAGAGGAAGGGAGGCAAGCAGACATCTAAAGAAGGGAGGCAGAGATGGGCCAGGATGTAGAGGAGAGGACGTGCGACTCGCCACAGCTCCTGGTGCCGGCAGGAGACCTTCACCCCCCCCCCCCCCCCCCCCGATGCTTCTCTCTCTGCCTCTGCCCCTTCCTCCTCCCCAGTGCCGGCTGCCTGACCCTCATCCACTCGGCAGCACGCAGCGGATGCCTCAACGGTCCTCATCCACAAGGCTTGCTTTGATACATGGTGGCTCACGCATGTAGCCAACAAAGGCCAGGGACAGCTCAGAGGGATCCTTCCTTGCCACAGGGACTAGCCATTCCTTGCTGCAGGCACCTACCAGCCAGAGCCCCGTGCACTCCCTCCTCAGCCAGTTCCCCTGCCCAGGCAGCCCCCTTTACAGCTGGAGCCCCTTCACACAGCAGGGCCAGCCCCATCGTCAGCCTCACTGGCCACACCTGGAGCCATCCCAGCCCCAGCTGGAGCCCATCAGGAACAGGGGCCATTGCCAAAGCCCCACAGCACATCATCCCTGCCCCTGCACCTACCCACATCCAGGGACACAGAAGAGGCAGGAAAAATTTATTCATTAATGCATATAAGAAATCCTGGCTACAAGGCTCAGTGCCCAAAGGCAGCAGGATGAGGGGACAAAAGGGAAGAGAAAAACAGGAGGAAGGACAGAGGGACATAGAGGTGCAAGACAGGGAGCCAGAAAATGGGATGCTGGGAACAAGAGAGGGACAAGGAGCAGGGAAAGGGTGTGGAGAGAGAAGAGCAGAGAGACTGAGCAAAACAACAGGGATGGAGAAATAAATAATAGGAAGCAGGGGAGAGAAGGGGAAGAGACTGGCAGGACAAGAAGATAAAGACAGGACAAGGGACAGGGAAACATTCTCAGGTGATACAGGAGAAGAAACAGCAAGAACTAGAAAAAAGAAACAGGGAGCCAGGTAGAGAGAAAAATTTCAAAAAGCAACAGTATACAACAAACATAGGCAAGAACTAAGAGGTGGAGAGGTGGACCAAGGGAGAGGTGGACCGAAAATGTAAGAAGTGACAGGGTACAGGACAGAGAGGGAAGAGTTAAGAACTAGAGACAGGGAGATGGATAGAAGGAAACATAGAAAGAAAATTTTGAAAGCAACAGCGTACAAGAATCAAAAAGTAGGTACATGAAGCTGCATAGAGGGAGACGTAAGAATGAAATTTGAAAAGCAACAGGGTACAAGAAACACAGGCGAGAAATTAAAATAAGGTCAGGGAGACAAAGAGAGGGAAAAGTAGCAAGAAAATTTAAAAAGCAACTGAGTTTAAGAAACATGCAAGAATTTAAATAGGGATGGAGAGGTAGGAAGTTTCAAAAGCAATGACATACAAGAAACATAGGCAAGATTTAAAAAATAGGGACAGGGAGCCTCATAGAAGGAAACTGTGGTGGGTTGACCTTGCCTGGCTGACGAGTGTCCACCAAGCCACTCTATCAGTCCTCCTCCTCAACAAGACAGGAGGGTAGAAAATACAACAAAAAAGCTTGTGGGTCAAGATAAGGACAAAGAGATCACTCACCAATTACTGTCACAGGCAAAACAGACTCAACTTGGGGAAATTAATTTATTGTCAGTCAAAATCAGAGTACAATAATGAGAAATATGAACAAATTTGAAAAACACCTTCCCCCCACCCCTCTCTTTTTTTTCCTGGGCTCATCTTCACTCCTGACTTCTCTACCTCGTCCTACCGAGCAGCACAGGGGGAGAGGGAGCGGGGGGTTGCAGTCAGTTCATCACAAGTTGTCTCTGCTGCTCCTTCCTTCTTCGTGTTCTTCTGCTCCAGTGTGGTGTCACCCCCATGGGGCCACAGGTCCTGCCAGAAAACCTGCTCCAGTGTGGGCTCCTCTCCACAGCGTCACAGCCTCCTTTGGGTGCATCTGCCTGCTCTGGCGGGCTGCAGGGTGCATATCTGCTCTGCCATGGACCTCTGTAGGCTGCAGGGGGACAGCCCGTGTCACCATGGTCTTCACTGCAGGCTGCAGGGGAATCTGCTTTAGGACCTGGATCACCTCCTCCTTTTCCTTCCTCACTGACTTTGGTGTCTGCAGGACTGACAGCTTCTACACAGCATTTTTTAGCCCTTCTTACATATCACAGAGGTGCTACCAGGGTTGCTGGTTGGCTCAGCTTTGACCAGTAGCAGCTCCACCTTGGAGCTGGAACTGGCTTTGCCCAACATGGGGGCAAGTCCTGGTGTCTTCTCACAGAACCCACCCCTGCAGCCCCTGCCCACTCCCCTGCCCCAGCTTGCCACACAAACTCACTACAACAGTGATTGGCTACAGGGCAGAGAGGGGGGATTGAAAAGTATGGAAAGGGAGACAGAGAGAGATGGGGCGGGGGGGGGGGGGGTAGCAATGGGGTACAGGACAGAGAGGAGGAACTAATAAAAAGGGAGAGGATACCAGACAGAGAGATGGAGAAAAACAAATATTAGTGATGAGCCACAGGGCAGAAGGAAGAATTAAAAAAGGGGACAGTGAGGTAGATGAGAGAGACTGAGAAATATCAAAAACACTGATGATCTAAAGGGAAGAGAGAGGGAAAATAAAGAATAGGGACAGGGAACCGGACAGGGAACCAGACAGAGAGAGAATAATAAAGACAAAAATGGGCTATGGGACAGTGAGGGAAGAAGTTAAAACATAGGGACAGGGCCCTGGAACAAAAGAATCTAAGAAAGTAAAAGTGTATCCAGAATACAGGGCAGAAAAAGGAATTTAAAAATAGAGACACAGCATCAGACAGCTGAGAGCAGTGGGAACTGTGAAGGGCTAAAGGGCAGACAGGGAGGAATTAACAAGATTGGGATAAGACGACAGACGGATAGATGGAGAAAGAAAAAGTAGTGATGGGCTGCAGGGCAGAAACAGAGGATAAAAAAGAGGGATGGGACAGGTCAGAAGTGCAGAGAGAAAAAGAAAACAGAGAGGCAGAACAACAGAGAAAGAGGGGGACTTAGAGAACAAGAGAGGGAGAGGTACAGGAAGAAAAAAACAAAAAAATTAAAGCAGTGAGAGAAAGAAAAGGTGGGGGCAGGGAGGGACTGGGATGCAGAAGAGGGGTGACACAGCCCCAGGGGTCCAGGACTCACTGTACCTCCCGCTCTTGGAGCTGCTGGGAGAATTTGACAGTTCAGACATGTCTGTCTCTCTCTCCCTCTCCCTTCCTCCTCTGTAGCTGCAGTCACTTGACTGTCATCCACCTAAGAGAATGGATTGGTGCCTTACAGCTCTTACAATATGAGGCTTCCTAGAAACACAGCCTCACATGCACACACACACTACATGACTGTACTGTGGTTTCGGTTACGCATACAGACCCTGCCGTGCACACTGGTGATCGGATCTGCTGAGGACTACACTAAGAAGGATCCATCCTCACCTGGAGAGGCAGGCTACCTCCTGTCTGCAGCTGCTGGCTGGATCCTTGTAGTGTTCAGTTATAGGGAATTTAGTTATTGGGCCTAAAAGTAGCTCATGGTCACAGGAGCATTCCAGACATTTTTAGAAGGCCTTGAACAGAATAAACAAGAAGAGAGAAAAAGAAAGATACCAATTAGAAAAACACAGGTGCACATTCCATGATAAAGGGAACTTGGCACAAACAACCTCAATTCAGGGGCTTATCTCGACCAATCGGACTAAGACAAGTCCTGCATGCTCTAATTAATACGGCCAATTATGTCCTATGTTTATGCGCGTGTACAGAGCGGGTATAATTAACTTTATCTTACGTTTGTGCGCGTGGACAGTACCGATGTAACCAAGCACCGTTTATGCTTGTGCGCGTGGACACCAAATGCTTGCATGCAGCAACCAATCAGAGTTTCTAAACAACTTAGAGAATTGTATAAAAATGATCAGATAAGCTCAATAAAGGGACGACTTTAATCATCATATTGGTGTTCTATCGTCCGGGCCCCGCACGGAATAATCCCTAAACCCTACAGATCCTCTTTATTTTATTCTTCAAATAAAAAATATTCTTCAAATGCAGACCACTATGGAAACTTTCCATATGTCTTGTACTTTCACGGCAGAAGAAAGGGCAACCAGGGTGAAATGGTGGCAGCTGACATCCAACTGAGAGAAGAAAAAAACCAAACCAACACTTTAGCATAAAACTGGGTAGGAATCCAAAGCTGCCCTTTTTTTTTTTTGTGAAGGTTTGTGAAGACAGTACGACTGAGCGGAGGAAAAAGTATTTTTGCGTCATCTTTGGTACAGTTGTTGACACAGGCCACTAGAGCTTTTGCATTTTTCAGACAACCGTGCCTTTTTTTTTTTTCCCCTTTCTTTTTTGACTCATTGGCAACTTTATTTTCACTAGAACTCACTTTCTTAGATACACGCAGGTGACAGACAGAGACCTACATACATTTTCTCAAGCCTTAGTATAACCAAGGCTTAATCACCCTATACGTCCCAAGTTGAGTAGTTTTGCTAAAGAGCACAGCAACACATCTGTCCTTGTGAACTGCCTCGTTGCAAAAAAGGAATCATTTTTCCCAGGCCGTTGCTCCAAACGGTCAAGATCTTTTAAAACCACAGTTGTGCCACCAAACCCGCTCAGGGTCCCTCCTAGCTTTTGACTGCCCTGAGATTTAACAGGCACACGCTCCATTCCATCTTCCAACAGCAAAAATACGTTAACGCTCTCAGACCCAGAGCACAACCCTACGGATGTCCACACACACACCCTGCCGTTTTGATGAGGAGCCACCGAGCATCCCTGCGAGCACAGCTGCACGCGCCAGATCGGTTTCACCTGCGCTGCGAGTTACCGGTTTCGGTGAACATAGTTTCTGACACTTTAAACCGAAAACCGTATCTCAATGCTTCGCCACAGCAGAAACGACCCATTGCTAGAACGCTACAAAAACGCAGTAACACCAATTGCAAACCCACAGCAGCAACAGCTCCAGAAATATTTAGACCAGAAACAAGGGAGAAAAATAAAACAGCTTCATCTCACGCGCAGGGGAGTGGCAGGCAGAGAAAAGGGTCGGCATTCTGAGCCCTTACAGAAAACGGGCATTCTCCTTCCATTCCTCGGCCCGTCCGTGAAGGTCTAAATACCGCAACACTACCACGGCAACGTCGAGAGTGGGGAACAGCAGCCCTGCCACTGGACTTGCCACTGACCCATGCTATTTACGTAGCAGGACACGTACGCAGAGGGACACGTTTTGCCACACACAACCCTGAACTTCCTGAAAATTTACGTTTACCAAAAAAAGCCATTTGGAACATATTGCCAAACAACATTCGGCAAGAAAGCTTTGATGCGTTTGACACACTCAAGTTTTTGGTCACTTGCTATTTGCTTCCTGTTGCTGCTGCTGTTCTTCCTTCAGAAAGTCTACTCGTAGCCAAGTTATTCACTACTGGTTCAAGCATTTGCCTTCCTGGTATTACCAGCACATTCACAGAGGCAAGTAACTTAATTGCTCTTCTACAGTTATCCAAACGACAATTACAGCTATGAAAGAGAAGGAGAGGTCAGGCAGCAGAAGAGCTCTGCAGGCTGGCACCAGTCAATATTGCACTCTCTAAAAACAAACAACAACAAAACAAAACAAAACCGTGACCCTGTATCCTCCTTTTTTTTTTTTCTTCTTCTTTCAGAGCTCATCCCTGCCTCAGCATTTTGTCTTGTCAGAGCATGAAGCGCAGGTGATCCGTACCCTGACGACTTTTGCATGTGACGAGTGCCTGTTCAGAAATAGTCCAGATCTGCAAGACTGGTGTTGTTTTTATGGTTTTAGTCATCATAACTCAAATTTTATTTACTCACGCATTTGTGAGGAAACTAATTAACTTTGAGACACTGCCTCCCCTTTTTTTGGGGGGTGGGGGTGGAAATGTGTTAGAGACTGAAAAACATTACGATTCAGAGCTCCCAACCACGAGGGAGTGGTGGAGAAATCAATGAAAGCAAAGACCAACAGCAGCAACATCAACTGAAAGTTGGCTTTCATTCCGATCACGTACTTAAGCGACTCTCCAAGTCTATGCCTCGGTCCTAGGAATGACTAGGCCCTTTTTGGAAGGACAAACTTGTTCACTTAAAAGTCCTAGACTGAAGACTCCGCTGAATGGAATGGGGATTGTCCCATGAGACAACATGCCATCAACACTCTTAATGGGGAAGGAAAAAAAAAACAACCAAATAAAAATCAAGTTTAAGTACCAGTTCCCATCATGTTTCACTCATTACATTTCTGCTGGCATCTAGGTGCTCAAAAATGAACTACAGGGACACCACATAATCCTAAAAATTCAGTTATACATAAAAAAATAAAAGGCTATTTCCAACTTGCCCATAAAATCAGTATGAACAGAGAGAAGAGAAACACTCGACCCTGAAGAAGCTAACAGGGAGCTCTGAATTTACCAGACAAGAAATGTCATTCTTTCACCTGAAACAAAAACACATCAAGGGACCAGTTCAGGAACAGGGCACGATCTGTTAACAGCAATTTTTCCATCAGCTTTTCTGCACTAGCAGCAAATTTGCCTTCTCTGTGGGTTTAACGTGGAGCATCTGTAGTGCCCTCAAACTCGCAAGTGTTCCTCTCCGCTCCCCCAGCCCGATACATGCGATTACCTGAGCAGCAAGCGGAATTAACCATGCAGGATTTTCTTCGTGCGACGCGGAAGGTGACACTGGGAAAAGAGGAGGCAAAGAAATGAACCTGCTTGTCACACCCAGCCAACGGTGAAAAGACAGGGGAGGATTCTGCCGGAAGGGCTCTGCACGCCAGGAGCTCCCGCCGGCTGGTTTCTCTCCTCTTTGCCCGGTACCGAGGGGACAACGACACCTCGCCCGCGCCCCCTCACAGGGGTGGCTGCCCCAGGAGAGACGGGGGACCCCCACCTCGCTTCTGCCCGCGGGAACGGACCGGGAGAGAGCCTCCACGCAGAGAGAGGAGCGTGGCATGGATTGCATCCCTGACGGAAGAGGCCGGGCTCCCTGCTGGCAGAAGGACAACTCACCTCCCTGCTGCTCGGAGCTGCTTGCTGTGGACAGCCCTGCCTGCGCCCAGCTGCTCTTCCGCCATGCTGAGAGCGCAGTCCGGCCGACAGACGCTCCAGCGAAAAGAGCTCCAGCTAATCGCGCCTCCTGCTCGTTACAGCCACAGGTACTTTTGCCTCTGGCTAATGCACGCTCCAGACAGCAGACACCCCGCCTCGTTCCAGCTCCCGCTTGCTACAGTTCTGGCTCGTTGAAGCCCCAGCTCCGCACTGAAGCTCCGGCTGATTTCAGCTGCTTCTCCTTACAAGCTCCAGCTATGTGCAACGGTCTGGGCTTTCCATAAGGTTGTATATCAACTGCTGTAAAAAACTTGACCATTAGGATTAAACATCAGAGTTACATGCCGAATAAATATTCGTTAGTTTGGGCGATTAATTACTTAACAACTATTCTGAGCAGCGCAGAAAAAAAAGGTGGACTCAAAGAGGGCACGTGGGGTCTGAAAAGCGCCTTTCCCCCCACAGATCATCGCAGATGTTGAGTTCAGCCTGCTGCGTGCCAGCCTCCCGAACTTCGGCATCCGACACAACCAGACCCCCATCTCCGGGGAGGGTCCATGCACCCTGCCTGCCCCCCGCTTCCCCCCGCAGCCCCCAACACCCTCCCACCTGCCTGCAAAACCAGCCAAGCCGGCTTCCGCTTTTGGCCCCCACAACAGCTGACTCGGGGCCCATTTGGGAGCCAAAAAACCCGGCTGCTGAGCCTGTTCTCAAGGCCCAAACACGCAGGGCTGGACCTCTGTTTCTGGGCCCAAAGCCGGGCAGCTCAGTCTGTTTCCGAGCCCCCACATCAGCCACGCGAGCCTGTTGTCAAGCCCAGGAACAGAAAACTTGTTCTCCATTTCTGACCCTGCAGTGCCCACGGGCGACGCCGACCATCGCCACCCCACAGCCCTGCACCCCCGGGGCCCCACACGCAGTTTTGGGGAGTGCTCGGGACCTGCGGAGGGCCCGGCCCCACGCCTCTGCGGGGCAGCCCCAGCACAGGCAGGGCGTCGCTTCACGATTGCCGTTTCAGGCTTTATTTCCCCGCCATCACCGGCACGGCCAGGCCCCCACCCCAAACCCCCCAGCCGAAGCACCCCCACGGGCAGCCGGGCCCAGCCACCCGGAAAACAAGAAAACCAAAGAGGGAACAAGACAGAGAACGTGGGGAAAGGCAAGGAGAAGGACACAGAAAGAGAGAGAGAGCACGAGAGGGATAGGGAGCAGGACAGAGAGATGGAGCAAGAAAGGAAAAAAGGACGGGAGGCAGAACCAAGGGAAAGAGAGACAAGGACGGGGAGCAGGATAAAGGGATGGAAGAGGAAAAAAAATTAGCGACAGCTGCAGGACAGAGATGAAGGGATTAAATAGACACAGGGAGCATGACAGAAGGACAGAGAGAGACAAAAGGGACAAAGAGCAGGCCAGCATCGGAGGGGAAAAAAACAAGTGCGATGGGCAGTGGGAGAGAGATACGGAAAAAGAAAAAAATACTGAGGAACAGAAAAAAGAAAGAAGAGACAGCTAGCTGGACAGGGGGACGTAGTTAGAAAGGGCGGGAGAGGGAATAGGGCAGAGAAAGACAGACAGAAAAGGTAGTGAAAGAAAGCAAGGCAGAGGGACAGCAAGGCGGGGCGGGGGGAAGGGACAGGGGTCTGGACAGAGATGGAGAAATAAGCAGCAGGGACAGAGGAAAAGAGACAGAAAGAGGGACAGGGAACATGGCAGAGAAGGAAAAATCAGGACAGCGGCAGGATGGAGATAAAAAACTGGGACGGTCCTCAGGACAGAGAGGAATACGAATACGAGCAGGGAGCGGGACAAAGGGATACAGCGAGAAACAACAGGACAGGAAGCAAGACAGCGCGACAGACAAGAACAATGACAACGAGAGAGAGAGAAACACAGAGACAGAGACAGTGAGAAGCACAGGGGGTTGGGGAATTTAGAGAGGTATCAGGAGCCCTGCAGAGAGAGGGAGGGTGAATAAAAAAGGGGCAGGAAGCAGCACAAAGGGTCACAGAGAGTAAGAGATGAACAGGAAGGAGGACAGGGACAGTGAGATCCAGAATGACAAAAATAAAGAGCAACAGCGAGCAAGACAAAGGGATAGAAACAGAAAGTAGGAAGAAGAGAGATAGGAAGGCAGGGACACAGAGCGGCACGTACAGGCGCAGAGAGGAAAAGAACACCAGGGAACAGGCCAGAGAAATTGGGAGGCGGAGAAAGAGGCAGATGCAGATCAGGACAAGGAGATGGAAAAGGAAAAAAACAGCGACTGGCTGCAGGACAAAGATGGGGGGCTGGGGGGGGTGGGGGGAAGAGGGAGAGCGAGCAGGACAAGAACGCAGAGAGAAAAAGAAAGGGGGGCAGTCGAATGAAAGAGAGAGAGAAAGGGGGAGAGGAAGAGAGAGCAGGACAAGAGAATAGACAGAAGAGGAGAGGTACAGGGAAGCAAAATTTAAAAAACCAAAAAAAAGCCCAAACGTCACAGCAGCACGAGAAAGCGAGGGGGGCAAGGGAGGGAGGGACCTGGACGCACAAGAGGAGCGACAGGGCCCCGAGGGCCCAGGACTCACCACAGCTCTCGCTCTTGGAGCTGCCAGGAGACCTTGCCAGTTCAGACACTTCTTCCTCCTTCTCTCCTCCCTTCTTCTTCTGTAACTCCAGTCGCTTGGCTGTCCTCTACATAACGGAACACGCGAGCGCCTCGCAGCTGTTACGAGATGAGGCCTCCTAGACACGTAGCCTCGCTCGCTCGCTCACTACGTGGCCGTACCGCGCTCCTGGTCATGCATACAGACCCTGGCGGTCTGACCTGCTGTGGACTACGAGGAGGGATCCTCCCACACCCAGAGAGGCAGGCTCTCTCTTGCCTGCAGCAGGAGGCAGCTGCCAGCCAGGTGGCTTTCCGTTTCTTCTTCTTCACCTTTCTGTGGCCTCTCCAGCTTCAGCAGCTCCCGTCCACAGCCAGTACGCGCTCCGCCTGTCCCTCTGTGCTCCCGCGCCGCGAGGAGGGGGAGGCCAGGCAGAGACAGCCCACGCAAGCCTGAGGCTGCTGCAGTCAACGGCATCCCCGGGGACGAACGGACAACCGCACTCACAGCGTGGCCTCTGGGAGAGGGAAAGAGGCAGCAGTGACCGTTATTACTGTAGCTCGACCCTGGCCGGAGCCCCTCCTTCCGCAGGGGCTTCCGCAGATGCCGCTCGTTCCCCGTGCCGCTGCTAACGGCACCCACGTTCAGGGAGACTCGAGAACATCGGAGGGCCAGCTTGCTGCCCTCACCACAGGGCTCGGGGGCTGCCTGCGGCTACAGCACAGGCTTCAGGGGAGGGGCTGGAGCTGGGGGCAGCCGCACGGGCCGAGCGGGGCCGGGGGAGGCGCCGGGGGAGCTCCGGCGACTCGGGGAGGCGCCCGCTGGCCGCGCCTGGGGGGTGCCCGCCTCCGTCCCCTCTTCCCTTCTATCGGCTCTCGGGGAACTCCCCGGCGCTGCCCTGGCCCGGCTCGCCTCCGGCGGACCGGGAGCCTGCCGCAGCGGCCGCTTCGCAGCTTCCCGTCCCGCCAGCCCCGGGCGGCCAGCGGGCAGGAGGCACCCCCCCCCCCCGCCCCCGCCGGAGGGGATCGCTCGCCTCACCCGCGGTCCCGGCGCTCGCCCGCTTCCGCCGAGACCCGCGCCCTGCGCGCCACCACGCTACTCCCAGGGACCGCGCATGCGCCGGAGGGGTCGGAGCCGACGAGCGAACGCCGGGCTGCCCCACGCGCACGACGGTGCATGCGCCCGGGAAGGGCGTCCGCACGGCTGGTCGGGAAGCGGGCGCAGCGGGAAGCCCGCGGAAAACCACACGAAACCGGCAACGCTCCTGCGTCTGACCTTGTCGGACTCCGGGGGCCGCGGCGGCAGCGAGGACTACGCCGCGCCCGAGAACCACGCTGCTGCCCGGCCGCCGAGTCCGCGAAAACTACAGCTCCCGGCATGCCCCGGGAGGCAGCCTGCCCTGCTGCCTGACCCCGAGGGGACGCCGCTTCCGTTTCCGCTCACCCCCACGCCGGCGCAGCCGCAGTTCCCGCCAAGCCCCCAGCGCCGCTCCGGGCAGCTCCGGCGCGCTTTCGCCGCCCGGCTCCGGCACGGCGCGGCACCCCCCGCCCGGCTCCGGCTCCGGGCAGCGCCCGCCGCCGCCGCTCCGGCACGGCACGGCCCCGCTGCCGCTCCGTGCGTCCGACACGGACCCCGCCGTCCTCCTCGGGGCTTTCCCCGGAACCCGCCGGCCGACTGCGCAGCCCCGCCACGGGGCCCGGTGAGCACCCCCCCCCCCGTGCGCACCTGCTCCCAGCCCCCCTGTGAGCCCCCAGGGCTCCCCCCCGGCCTCGGCACAGGCGGCCCCCACCTCCCCCGGGCCACCCCCGCCTCCGACGTTCGCGGTCCGAGGGGCGCCCGGCCCCACTCACCTTCTCCCGAGGGGCAGCCGCAGCCCGGCCACCACTCCGCTCCTGCCTGGGCTCCCACCGGCCCCTCCCCTGGCAGCCCCCCCTTTCCCGGGAGGGGCCGTCCCCATCAGCCTCACTGCCCGCACCTGCGGCTCCTCCAGCCCCGGCCCGCAGCTGTGGTACCGAAATCCGGAATAAAAACTCCTGAACACCAATGTGAAGTTAAGCAGCAGGCACTTCCTTGATTGAATGAAAGATGTCAAGAGTCATCTGATTTGGAAGAGGTGTTAACTGGGGTCAAAATACAGATTTTAATACCCATCTTATTTTAGTTCTAAGACTTGGCGATTGCCAGGTATCATCTTTTCGATTTACCCAGGTCCACCAGCGAGGCCACAAGGGAGATTTCTTCCAGAGAGAGGATAGAGTTATTAAGTCTAAAGTCCACGATTTGATTTTCTCTTGCATGAAAAGGTGAGTGGGTCATATATCATCACTAGTCACCCAAACAGTTAACCCTGAACTTTGCACCTGTCCTTTAATACAGTCAATTCCAAGCTAAATTTTTTCCGTTATTAAGAGGGGACCAAAGATCATGTAAAATATTATTATACTTTCTACAAATACATCCCCATCTTAGAGCTTTAGCTACTAGAGAAAGTCTTTGAAGTTTGGGGTCAGAGGAGCTGCAAGTATAAACCTTCATTCAGCTCTTTTTAGGATGTGTGATTTTTCTCTGGTTGTCTAAACCAGTCAAAATTTCCATAGATGGTCCCGACTCTGGGTGGCTCTAACAAGGATCCTGGAACTCCAGTAAATTCTAAACATCGTTTTATATTTTAAATATGATCCCAAGTTCCTTTTTGCACTTGTCTCTACGGTTTTGGCAACTGACAGCCCCAAGGGGTGCTTGTACAAGTTTCTCCCGAAGGGCGATTAAATTAATTCTTTTGTCCATGAGGTGGATGGTTTGGTAATGTTATAATTCACAACGCTATAATTCCTTCTTTCAAATTTTAAAAAAACAATTGCCTTTTAAATCCATCCAATTTAATTTGCTAAAATGATTCTCATTGTTCTGCATCTTTTCTCAAGTTTTGGTTAAATTCAGTGTCAATATTCTCCACGGAACTAGATTTTCATCTGACTTTGGAATCGGAAGGCAGGCTGTTACTGAGATTAAATGTTGTGTCTTTACAAAACTTTGAATCAATTACAAAACTAGATATTTTTTTTTAATCCAAATTACAAAAACGGTTAATCTCAAGATTAATAGCTCAAACAATAATTGTTTCATTTTGTTTATCTTATGTTTAGAACCCCTCAAAAAAACCCCACATAAACCCTCTAAACACACAAAAAGATTATTGCCCTCGACAATATTCCTAATAGCAACCCCAATATTATAAACGTTACACAGCTGTTTTCCCAAATAGATAACGTGAAACTTACTTATAGATTTTCAGTTTTAAAGGGCCAGTTTCTTTAGACTTCCAATTTCTTGTTGGTGCTTTCTTTATTCTTGAATAATGAAGCCAAGGTTCTTCTCCCAGACCTTTACTGCTATAAGGGTTGTTAAAATGACTCGATACGGTCCTTTCCACTTCTCAGTGATTTTATATATATTCAATCTCCTGGTCAGAAGGGATGCGCTGCTACGTCCAATTCTAAGGGTCCAGCTGTGGAGACATACTGACAAAGTTCTTGAAAAGAATTGCTTAAAGAAATCATAACACCTTTTAAAAACATATCTCCAAAGGCACTCAAGATACTCAGAACATAGGACTCTTGATATGGTCTTTCATACAACATTTCATAATGACTTAAATTTTCTTTCTCTTCTGGCTATACTCTGATTCTTAATAGAGCCATGGGTAATGCTTTAACCCATGTGAGGAGTGAGGTTTCCTGACAAATTTTACTTGACTGTTGCTTAAGGGTATAGTTCATTCTCTCTCTCTCCCCGCCCCCCGCCACTTGCTTGTGGTCTATATGGGGTGTGATAGACTCAATCTATAGATAATACTTTGCTCAACTTGTCTCATAATCTTTGCTATAAAATGAGGGCCATTGTCAGATGACATTCCTACAGGCACCCCATATTTTGGTATTATCTCTTTGAGCAAGACTTTGAGTACTTCCCTTGCTTTGTTGGTGCAACAAGGGAAAGCCTCGGGCCACCCAGTAAAGATATCAACTAAAACTAGGATAGATCCTTCTTTTCAAGGCAATTCTATAAAATCAATTTGCTAATATTCTCCTAAAAAATTTCCTTATTTAATAATCCCAAAGATGATCTTATTACTGATTCGGGGATATTTTTATATATAAATTTCACATCCGCTTCTAATTGTTTAAACAATCTTTGTCATATTTCACTTTCTGTTCCCCAATATAGTTTGTGATGTTCGGCTTGGGCAATTTCTCTTATTATTGTGGGTGGGACTATTATTTGACCTGTCGGTGTTACAGCCTATCCTGTTTCATTTTGTTAGCCTGCAATCTAATAATTAATTCTTCATCTTTTTCGTTATAATTTGGAGTTTCTTTAGGCAATTTTGTACTTTTCTCTGGAACTAGTGCTAGGATGCCTTTTTCCGCAGCCTCTTTAGCAGCTTTATCAGCCAGTCGGTTACCTGCGTTAGGACCGGTCTTACCTAACTGATGTGCTTTACAGTGCATTATCGTGACTGCTGTTGGTTTTTGAATGGTTTCTAACAATTTCGGTATTTGTTCTGCGTGCTGAATGGTGGTTCCTTGTGCGGATAACAGTCCTCTTTCTCTCCGTATCGCTCCATATGCACGTACTACTCCAAAAGCATACTTTTGAGTCTGTCCAAGTGTTGACTCGCTTTCCTTGACTTAGTTCCAGAGCTCAAATAAGAGCTATCAATTCAGCCTTTTGGGCAGATATTGTCGAAGGCAAAGTTCGCAACGCAATTACCTCCTCAGTAGTTATTGTCTATCTTGATAAACGTTTTCCTTCACAGATGGAACCGCTTCCGTCGGTATATAGTTCCCAATCTGTTTCTTCTAGTGGCACATCTCAGAGATCCAGTCAGCTGGAGTAAACTCTTTCGATTGTCTGCAAGCAGTCACGTTCCAGTTCTCCTTTAACTTGATCAGTTGTTGAAAAAGCAACAGGGTTAACGGTGGTAGTATTTTTTAGGTAAACATCATCTTGTTCCAGCAACACCACTTGGTATTTCAGCATTCTGCTAGGGGATAACCAATGCCCCCCTTTCTGTTTTAGCACAACAGTTATCATATGGGAAACGTACAGTAATCCTTTGTCCTCAGGTGAACTTACGAGCTTCCTGGATCAGTAGCACAGTTGCAGCGATGGCTCTCGGACGACCAGAGCATCCCAGACTCACATTATCTAATCGCTTCGAGAAGTAGGCCACAGCTCGCCCACTTGGCCCTAAATATTGGGCCAGGATACCCAGAGCTTGCTTTCTTTCTCTCACGAGCAAAAAGTTCAAATGTCTTTGTAAGATCTGGCAGGCCTAAGGCTGGCACCCCTATTACAGCCTGTTTCAATTCTTGGAAAGTAGCTTTCTCGGCATCAGTCCAATCCATTGTTTGAGGTTTTGAGCAGCTTGTATAAAGGTCAGGCCAGCAAGCCACAATTTCTAATCTACAGGTGACACCACTCAACCATTCCTGGAAATGCTCGTCATTAATTTTTTTAGTCTTAGGTTCGGGGAGATGACAAATTGCCTCTTTTCTCTCAGTTCCTAATTGTCTCTGTCCTTTTAGGATTTTAAAACTCAAATAAGTTTCTTCTTTCTGGGTTATTTGGGTTTTTTCTTTTGACACTCGATATCCACTGATTCCCAAAAAGTTCAAAAACTTAATAGGTAACTTTGTGCATTGTTCTTCCGTCTCAGCTACAATTAACAGATCATCCATATATTTCAACAAGATTTCTTGATTATTTTCTTTCTTCCAAATCTCTAATCAATTGATTTCCAAAAATGGTAAAACTATTCTTAAAGCCTTGAGGCAAGACTGTCCATGTATATTGTGTTTTTCTCCCAGTCCCAGGATTTTCCCATTCCAAAGCAAAATCCTCTTGACTATTGGGATCCAAGGGAATACAGAAAAAGGCATCTTTTCAGTCTAACACTGTGAACCATTCCTGTTTCTCTGTTAGGGTTGTTAACAAAGTATAAGGATTTGCTACTACCGGATGAATATCTTGTACTATTTGATTTATTGCTCTGAGGTCTTGAACTAATCTATAATCTTTTTCATTAGCCTTTTAACAGGCAAGATCAGGGTGTTATATCTGGATTCACATTCTATTAACAATTTGTATCTTAAAAATTTTTGTATTACCATTACTAACCCTTTCCGACTTTCCAGTTTTAGGGGGTATTGTTTAATTCTTACTGGATTCGATCCTGGCTTTAAATCAACTCTCACAGGTTCTGCTTTTTGGATTTACCAGGAACTTCCCAGTCCAGACGATTGGAATTACAGCATTATACTTTGACTGGTATAATCTTCTGCTTTCGGTAACCATCCTGTTAACAGCAAAGCCACTGCTTTGATACGTTTAGTTTCTGGAATTAAAATTTTAATCTCTCCATTTTAAAATTTAATTTCTGCCTCCAAGTTCTCAAATAGATCTCTCCTTAACAGGAGTTTAGGAGAATTTGACACATACAAAAACTGCTGAATGACCCATTGCTTTCCTAATTTCATTGTTAAAGATTTAAAGAAGGGTCTAGTTTCTCATTCACTTGTTGCACCAACACCACCAAGTTCTTCAAAACTTAACTATCCCTCTAAGGTATTTAAAACTGAAAAGGTGACTCTAGTGTCAATTCAAATTCAATTTTCTGTTCTCCCGGTTTAGCTGTAACCAGAGGTTCTGCTGGGAGACTCCCCTCCGGTCCCCGTCAGATATGTTCACTTAAAAAGAACAAATCTACATATGGCACTTCATTCCATTTACTCTCTCTCCTACAAAACAACAGTAATTGCAATATAGTATTATAACTCAAAGTTCTGTTTGTTTACCATTTTTCCTGCAATTCACCACAGTGTGCCAATAAACATCCCAACGGTGATGTTTTTGGTATCTTTTCATCAGCAGTTCTGTTTCCTGTACTCTTATTCTTAAACAATTTTGCTAATGCCATTATACTTATATACATTCAAATACCAAATACCAAAGAAATGCAAATGACAATTGTCCCAAATAATACACAAAGTCCAACCCCGCAATAGCTTTCGCTTATGACTTACGGGCAGACGCCTAGGCTTCCACTGCAAACGGGTACCCTCCAAGCCCCAACCCTGCGAAGCTTTCGCCGCGCCTCACAGGCAGGCTTTCCAAACAAATTCCAAAGAAGCACCGCCTTACCTTTTTTCCAGGGAACGCTGCGAGGAGCTTTGCGAGTCGACGGTGATGGTTCTCCCTGAGAATACCTCAGTGCCGGCCGGAGTTCGATCGACACTCGATCTCGTCCAGTCTCACTTGCAAGGTCCCATCTGGGTCGCCAAAACCGTTACCAAAATCCGGAATAAAACTCCTTAACACCAACGTGAAGTTCAGAAGCAGGCACTTCATTTATCGCAGTGCTGGGGACACGGGGGATCGCTCCTCCAAAGGCGTGTCCCGCTTAGTATCAAAATCCATCAGTTTTTACAGACTTTTTCTGTCAGGTCATTGTTACCTAAGCTCCTTCCATAAAAATGCATACTATGCTCGTTCTTAAATTTAACCTTTATAATGATCGGTCCTTTGATTATATAACCTTATCAATATTCTTATTTAAAAACAATCATTGGTCAGTTACACTTAGCTCTGCTGACTGGAATCTTCGATAGTCAAATCAAGATGGGAAGGGTAAGGGGGTTTCCAAGCAGCAAACTGGTGTCCACGACGGTTTCCTTAGTTTCCTGAAACAGAACGTAGAAAACCTAGTAACTTCCTGGTGAGGTTTCTAGGGTTAGCTATTTCAAACTTTAACAATATTAAGGTTCCTAGAGTCACACATAACACAGTTCCTAAAGTTTCTATGGCTACGTTTCAAACTTAACAATCCTATACGTTATGCTTCACAATTTTACTTCTTAATCAAACCTAACTCTTCTATGTGATTAAATTTTGATTTTTTTTTTACCAGAATATTTGCAACAGCTGGAGCCCAGCAGGAACAGGGGGCACGGCCCGACCCCCCCCAGTGCCTCACCCCCTCCTCCCCTGGGCTCCCTCACGGCCCCTCGCCCCGTGCAAAGGGAGCGCAAACGCAGCCCGGAGGGCAAAGGGGACAGACGGCCAGCGTTTATTCAGTCAGTCGCGCGCCTAACGAGTCCTGCCAGCGAGTCTGCTCCGGGCTCCCCCTGCCCCTCGGACACCTCTGATTGATAGCATATTTCCATACATTCTGTATGGCACGTCTAACTATTTGGATGGTTTTAATATTTTGTACCAGCTGTGGAAACTAGTTTGCTGCTAGGTGACTGTAAAAGTGAGATTTGGTAAATAATTATTAGAAATCTTATCCTAACACTACGATTGAAACAATAGACAAAAGTATAGCCAAGCAATTAACTAGCAGAGGTAGGTACTCCTAAGTTTTGCAGTTCTTTGCTCTTATGACGAGATGTTCCTGTACACTAGATGAGAACAATGCTGAAACTGACCACATGTGATTGAAACTGCGTTAAGCTTCAAGATCAAAGAACAAGGACAAGAATAAAGACTTCAAGGACAGCCAGCAAGAACTTCAAATGGGTCGGTGGTCGCAAAAGCAGCCCTTCATCTCAAATGCATCCTTCATTGCGCATGATCGGATGTAGGCAGTACTATGATAATCAGTTGCCATCATTTTTACATATATGTATACTAATCTGATTAATATGCAATTAGTTATTCTATATAACCTGTTTGTGCTGAAGCTGTGGCATGCATGCTAGGTGGAATTATCCCCCGTGCATCCAGCACTGCAATGAAGAATGCCTGCTTTCTAAAACTCCAAAACGAGTCTTAGGGAGTTTCTTCGACCGGCTTTTCAGTATCAGAGGTACAAGGGAGGAAAGAAAAAAAAAAAAAAAAAAAGCAGCGGTGTGGGAAAGAGGGGGGACCAGGGGAGGGGCAGGGAGGGACCAGAACGCAGAAGAGGGGAGACAGGGCCCCGGGCTCACCACAGCTCTTGTTCTCGGTGCTGCCAGGAGAATTTGCCAGTTCAGATGCTTCTTTCTGCTCCTCTCCCGCTCCCCTCCTCTTCTGTAACTCCTGCGGCGCGGCCGTCCTCCCCCTAGGAGAACACGCGTCTCATAGGTCTTGCAAGACGAGGCCTCCTAGGCACAGAGCCTCTCTTGCTCGCACACTACGTGGTCGTACCGCACCATCGGTGCTGCATACCCTGTGGTGCACCTCGGCGGTCTGACCTGCTGCAGACTACAAAGAGGGATCCTTCCACACGCGGAGAGGCAGGCTCTCTCTTGCCTGCAGCGGGAGGCAGCTGCCGGCGGGCCGGCCTTCCGTTTCTTCTTCTCTACCTTTCTCTGGCCTCTCCAGCTTCAGCCGCAGCAGCTCCTGCCCGCAGCCGGTAAGCGCCCCGCCTGTCCCTTTGTGCTCCCGCGCCGCGCGGAGAGGGAGGCCAGGCAGAGACAGCCCATGCAAGCGTTCCTTTCTGGCGGCGTTTTCTTACCGGGAGGAAGCAACGAGCGCGGCGGCACCTCCCGCCGGTGCCGCACTGCCGTTACCGTCGGACGGCATGTGCAGGACGGCGAGCCTCGCGCACTCGCAGCCTCCGAGCTGCAGTACCGAACATTGGTCGCGGGGTGGCAGCGGCGAGCGCTTGGCACAACGCGGCAGCGGGCATTCGCGGACCCCCAGCTGCAGTACCGAAGTCTGTTCAATAGGTGGCGGAAGAGAGCGCTGGGGAAAGATGGTGCCACCGCGCATGCGCGGCTCCGAGCTGCTGAACCGCGTTTTGGTTGCCAGGCAACAGCAGGAGCGCCGTAAACCGCGCCGCTGCGCATGCGCAGTTGGCGAAAAAAGCCTTATCGCGCTTTGGTTGTCAGGCAACAGCGGCGAGAGCCGTACAAGGCGCAGCGCGCATGCGCGGTTGCCGAGCTGCCGTAACGCGTTTTGGTTGCCGAGCAACAGCAGGAGCGCCGTAAACCGCGCCTCCGCGCATGCGCAGTTGCCGAAAAAGTCCTTGTCGCGCTTTGGTTGCCAGGCAACAGCAGTGAGCGCCGTACAAGGCGCAATGCGCATGCGCAGTTGCCGAGCTGCCGTAACGCGTCTTGGTTGCCGAGCAACCGCAGGCGCGCTTGTCGAGACGCTTTGTCGCGCTTTGGTTGCCAGGCAACAGCGGCGCGTGCCATAAAAGGCGCAGCGCGCATGCGGAGTTGCCGAGCTGCTGTAACGCATTTTGGTTGGCAGGCAACAGCAGCAGCGCCGTGAACCGCTCCGCCGCGCATGCACGGCTGTCGAGCTGCCGTACCGTGTCTGGGTTGCCCGGCAACAGCTGGAGCCCACCGACACACACCACCGCACATGCCGGCCTCCCCAGCGCCAGTTCCCACCTTCGGTCACCGGGCAACAGCATCCGCATCCCCGTAACGATCCTCTTCTGAGCATCAGCTGGATGAGGGATGACTGACAGCTCAGCCCAGTAGAGACCAGCCACAGGCGGGAACTACTTACTGGGAGCACAGGGTTTACGTTGCCCTGCCCTTTCCCCACTCGCAGCCCGGGCAGTCATCTTCATCGCCTCTGTTCCAAAAAGCACCCGAGTAGCTGGAGCGTTTACAGCAGTCAAGTGCAAAGAACAGACAATTCAGGTGGTTGCTTCTGTCCCTGCCCCCCACCCCATTATCTAGAGAGGAGAAGCAGCACAGGGAACCTGCAAAGGGGGAGGGGGTCCCCTGGACCAAGCCCCAGGGACTGCTGTATCTGTCTGCATGTGGCATCAGGGTTGCGGGAGTGACAGCAGCCAGTCAACAGATGCTGGCGAGAGATTTAAAAAAAAAAAAAATAACACCTGGTTCAGGTGACAGCCTGAAGGCAGGCCACAAGAGACCCAAAGCTGATTTGTGCCAGAGGGGCAGCTCTGTCCAGCAGGAAACGGCACGTCCCAACGCACCAGATGCGGGCGGCCCACCTGCAAGCGAGCGATACCCTGGTGATCCGGGGCTCAGTTGGGGTAGGCGCACCTTTCCTCACCTCCGTGCTATCAGAACTCTGCTCTCCTAATCCTGCACGCACGCAAGGCTTCTTGTGCGGGGCTTGTCTCTTATCGAAGAGATGCTGCACGGTGTTACTTACCACCTTGCCCTCCGGCATGCAAAGTAATCAGACGTGAAGCAGGGAAAGCAAAGAGGCACGTCAGGATATTAGATGTCCTCAGCAGATGACCGTAGAGCCCTCGAGGTTCCATCTTTGCTCCCTACAGGAGCGTGGCTCCGCACTCCTTGCTGCTCCCACCAGCAAGCGTCACAATTGCCTTTTGCTGCCTGCAACATGCAATACCTGCATGGTCCAAGTACTGCTGCTTACGGAGCAAGAGGCACTTGCTATAAAGCGGCAATGAAGAACAAGGACGGCCTGTCAAGATGGCAGGAGTAACATAGAGAGCCTCAAGCATTAGCCAGGCAGGGCTTGCAACTAACCTCGTGTCATGGTTTAACGCCAGCCAGCAACGAAGCCCCACGCAACCGCTCACTCGCTCCCCTGCCCCCAGTGGGATGGGGGAGACAATCGGAAAGGGTGAAAGTGAGAAAACTCGTGGCTTGAAACAAAAACAGTTTAATCATTAAAAAGAAACAACAACAACAACAAGTAAGGAAAAGAAGAAAAAAATGACAGAGAACGGGGTGCAGGCAGCACACCACAGGTCTGGAGCCTGATGGATGATGGGGGGTGGTGGTGTGGAATACGGAGAAGGGAAAGGAGGGAGGCAGGGCAGGAGACAGGAGAGCAGGGGATGCACATGGGTTAAAAACTTGTGTGGGTGAAGGGGGTGGGCCAGAGCAGGAGATGGGGGGGCCATATGGGGGAGACACGGAAACAGGGGGTAGGGTATGTGTCGGTACAAAGGTGCATGGGGTGTACTAAAACAAGTTGTGCTGCTTCACAAAAACATGGTCCCACCTGAATTCAGTAGGGTTTCTTCTGCTCTTAAACATTAATCAGGCACTTAAAGGCTTCAGTAGACTTGTAAATTCAAACCTCTGACAATTTACTTAGTCTTACCATTTCTGATATGCAGGATATGTGAAAATAATACTTCCAGTTCAATAGTTGTCACTGAGAAAGATATGTGTTAATCTAGACCACAAAAAGGGAATAATATCGTTAATCTAGACCACAAAAAGGGAATAATATCGTGTTAGCCATGTAGCCTTTATGAAGAGGTTGAAATTAACTTCTCAGGATCTTTTAAGCTTCTAAGCATAAAATCATTAGTGTAGCTTACAGATGTGGAAGAGAAATATTTTGGTATTATAACCAAAATAGTCTTCTCCTCTGTGAACTGCAACACAATCTATAATATTGCATCAACACTTCAAAACCCACTCTGTCTCTCCCCTTTTCTCATCCAATGTTTCCTTTTAGATATTTGAAGAAATTCTTTCATTGTCTATCACATAAAATGAGAAATAGATTATTAGGGAAGAGCTCCTTACATAAAACATTAATGCATTTAGACTAGCTGTGATACAAAAATTATTTGAGATATACATTTGTGTGTGATGTTCTGATGAATCATCTAGTTGTTTACAATTGCTAGGACTTCTCTCAGTAGTAAAACACTGGCAATGTGCATGAACACAAGAAACTGTTCATGGGTCATATTCATCCTTTATGCAGTCAAATGAAGTTTTTAAATCACAAAAAGTTTTGGCTGTTATACAGTCTGTTTAAATTGCACGATACTAACCAAAACCACAAGACTATGTCTCTCCTACTTTGCTCTGTTTCAGAATAATCTCAGCTTGCAAAGCAGATCAGTTTTCTGTAACACAGATAACCAGGGTTCACACAGTCAACCAGGGTTCATACAGTCAGACTTTTCATTTAGAAGGCCACAAAAAGAATCATAAAGACACCAAGTATCTTTTCCTTAAACATCATGTTTAGACAGCTATGTTACCTCAAAGTGCTATGAAAATTACTTTCTCTACAACTATGTTCCATTTATTATTCTTTTTTTTCCTGAAAACAATCTCATAGCTTAATCCTTATAGTAATTTTTTTCAAGTTTTGATTTTTTCTAATGAGTAGCAACACATGAAAATTCTAAATAATTTAAGCAAACTCAGTATTTGCTATAGTTGTGCTTGATCCAACATCCCTTTTTTTTTTTTTCCAACAAGCAAACGAGTTCAAGTTTCTTTCAAGAGCCATAGAGAAGGAGAAAGTACAGATTCTGCTCTGTTTGCTAACAAGCAGGTGAAGGAGCTGCTAACGATTTGAAAACTATATAGGCTCTGCTGTGCCAATTTTGAACTGGAGAAGAAAACAGCCCTTATTGTTTCAATACTTAGGTCCACTTTTTCTCATTTGCAAAGGACATCCATTGCCTTGGGAGACTGACTAGAATTACCTGGAACAAACATCATTTTTGCATAGGATCTGTTTGTTAGCTGAGAAAACAGTCACTATGTCTCGATAATACTACTACATGATTTCATCAGCACATTTTCTGTCTCAAGGGGCCCAGTTCTATTTTATTTTCTAGTAACACATTATCTATCCAATTCCTGTCTCTGACTTAAGAGAGGAGCAGCATACAATTTCTTCAATGTCTGCTTATCACACGAGGAAGCCAACAAACCTCTTTTCCACAGTTACAAGCAGTTTTCAAAGATGGGACAGTTCACTCCAGTCATCAACTGACCCTGAACAAGTTGGAAAATACAAAAGGATCAATAAATGTGAGAAAGACCTTTGTTATTAGGGAACCCAGACAAACTGGTGCAGCTTTCTTCTCTGTTGATTCGAAAAGAATGCTGTTTGACTGCTGCTCTTACTGATAATCCACAAAGTATTTGCTATTCTTTTTAGCCAAAAAGCTAAGGCACTACCATCAGCAACTTCATAATATACCCTGAAACAAAAATCAGGTATTACAGCTCCAAGTCTGAGGAACCAGCATCAATGATTAAGACAGCTGTAACATGGAAAGCATGGTAACTGGCAGTTGTATAAGGTGCTAGTAATTTATCAGGGCTCTCTTTCAAATGCTGACATTTTCCATGACTTGGATTTTGCCTATTATTATGAGATCATTATATCACCTATCACACAAGCGTAACTTTGTTAACTTTGAAATAAAAGCTGCTAGACAATATACAACACAAAGTTACACAAACAGGGGAAGTACACAGTGATTTCACAGGCAATCTGGAACTGGGCACCTGACTTTAATTCCTGACTTTGAAAACCTCTCTCCAAATGATTTACCATCTTTCACTAAGATCCAGCAGCAGTTCTCTCCTGTGCCTCATGCTTTAATTTAGTCATCCAAAGCCCACAGAGCTGCACTGCAAGCTTGAAGACCAGTATGCCAGCCTCATGTCCTGTTTCTGTCACCTAGTTTTTATGTACCATTTCTCACTAATTAAAAGGCCCAGTGATTACTTCTCACACATCACACTTGAGTTAGTTAGTACATCCAGGCATTATTTTTGCAGCACTACATTTGCATGGATTACCTGTTGAACCCTCCAGATGATGTACTGCTTTTCAAGAAGGGTGTAGTATAACTGGTGAGAGTCTACAGGAAGTCCAAGAGGGTGCTCAATGATGTACAAAAGTCTGACTTCAAAGTATAAATTGAAAAACAGCTGCTTAACCTGGAAAGGGCAATACTGAAGAGAAATAACAATGTTTAAACTCTAAAAGGTAGCTATAAAAAGACACCTTGTGTACATCCACTGCACACAAGACACAGAATAATGGGGCCTAAATTACAACCCAAAAAACTTAGGGCACGTAGCAATCTTTGCAACAGTAGTAATAAATACAAGAAATGTTTAAGAATAAATTAGGCAAGCATTTGTCAAGAATGATACAGAAAGTTGATCATTCACCTTTAGAATGAGAACAACACTAGACTATCTTTAAAGGTTCTTCTTTCCCCATTGCTGTCCCTCTGTGTATGTCTACCCTCACCAAACACAAGCATCGTTCCCAGCTGTGCACTTACAATTATATATGCATATGCACATGTCTACATATGCAAATTTATTTCTTTGTTACACACAGTTGAAAGAGATTACTCATAGGTAAGCCAATTTACATAAACAGCATTTGAAAGTTAAACACTTCACCTTCTTGCAAAACATTAGCCCAACAGAACACCAGGAGCAGTATGTAAATCCTTATTCCAAAACAGTGTTCTCTTAAATCTTACGAAAACCATTTCTAATATAAAGCCTAACTCGTCTATTTTTTGACATTCCCCTTCTCTGTCATCAGGTACTTATTAGATAGTAAAACAACTGACTGGGGGAAAACACCATAACTAGCAAAATTGCTGACTTCTGTAGCAGTTGCATATTACGTCTGAATAAACGTTAGTTTAGTAGGTATATAGGTAGATACACATTCATAAATGCACAAGAACTGAAAGGAGTAATCTGTAACTGGTAGACTAAGAACTCTGCAATAGCATGCAATGTAGATCAACATACATCTACAGGGAAGGTGTTACAATACAAGGAAAATTCAGTTTTGTACTTACAAGTTAAAACTGTAACCACAGGGAATTGTGTTAGGTGCAATGAATCATGTTAGGTATAACCATAGAAACCTTAGATATTTTCTATTGAATTTTGTGTTTGGAAACTAACATTATGATTGAAACAATAGAGGTAATTATAAAAGTATAGTCAAGTGATTAACTAGTAATTACTCATAAGTAAGTTTTGTAGTTCTTTGCTCTCACTAGATGTTCTTGTATGTTAGATAAGAACAATATTGGAACTGACCACCTGTGGTTGAAGCTGTCTTAAGCTTCAAAGAGCAAGGACAAGAAACTAAGACGACTGTCATGGACACCTGTTTGCTGCTTGGAAACCCCCTTACCCTTCTCATCTTGATTTGAATATTGAGGATTCCAATCAGTAGAGCTAAGTGAAATTGACCAATGATTGTTTTTAAATAAGAATATTGATAAGGTTATATAACTAGCAAACCCAATCATTATAAAGCTTAAATTTACGAGTGAGCATAGTATGCATTTTTATGTAAAAGAACTTACGTAACAATGATTCGACAGAAAAAGTGTATAAAAACTGATGGATTTTAATACTAAGTCAGACATGCCTTTGGAGGAGCGATTCCCCATGTCCCCAGCGCTGCAAAAAACAAAGTGCCTGCTTCTTAACGTCACACTGGTGTTAAGGAATTTTATTCTGGATTTTGGTAACAAAAGGAAGTACAGAAACATTCTTCTGGATTAAAAAAAAATTATGCAGCAATGGTAGGAAAAGGTACTTGGAACGTGACACTTGCAAGCCACTGAAACAATGTCTGCAACAGCAGTAAGAACACTGGCAAACTATCTTCTCTGTTCCACAGTGCCTTGAAACCAATATGCGTTGTCTGTTGCCGGTTGCCATTAACAAAGGCATTACAATCAGCAGAAGTGTGTAGACACCAAAAATGAAACTTTTAAATATGTCACATACAAGATACTCATTCTCAGTACAGTCTACAAGGTTATACAATTGTAAAATAACTTGTGAGAATGAGAATCCTGAAGTCTGCCCTGGGTTAAATAAGTTTTAAAATTGCATTTTGTTTTGGTTTTTTTTTTCCCAACTGTTTTGGAAATAAAAGAATCTTGGTAAAGTGATTCCCACACACTGCACAGACACAGTGTTTCTCCCACTGTGAGAGGAGTATAAAAATAATGCTTATCTATATGTTAGACAGAGTGACTGAGGTCATGGGAGAATCTGTACTTTTCCACTGATTAAAAGGAATGGGCCAGGTGCTTTGTGCCTCCTATGCAGCCAGAGCGTGCAGTTGCACGGTAACTTGTTCTGAGCTATTGCAGGGGGTGAGGGGTGTATTATCAATGTGTATAAAAACCTTCTGGGAGGGAATGAAGATGAGGGAGCCAGGCTCTTCTCAAGAGTGCAGACCGAGAGGACCAGAAGCAACAGGCACAAACTAAAGCATACGATATTCCAGCTGCACATGAGAAAACAACTTTTTCCTGTCGGGGGACAAATGCTGGCACAGGTTGCCCAGGGAGCTTGTAGAGTCTCCGTCCTTGGAGAGACTCTAAACCTAAGGGGACATGGTCCTGGGCAACCTGCTCTAGATGACCCTGCTTAAGCAGAGGGGCTGGACCAGATGACTGCCACAGGTCCCTCCCAACTTCAGCCATTTTGTGTGATTCTGTGCTTTGGTTTGACTCCTAAAGCCTCTGACCTCAGCCCTGGTGCCTGCTGGAAAGGATTCTGGGACAAGGGATGATCCCAAACTCCTCCAATACAATTCATCACAAAACATCTACCTAGCCCAGAGTATCATATAGCAGACATAGCCAGAAGAAAGAAAATACCCTTTTATTGTGGATCTCAAGTGCGGGAGCCCAGGAGTCACAGTGGTTCGGCCAGTACTGGGAAATCACCACCTACAACGGTAAAGTCAGAAAGCACTGATAAACCTACAAAGGCAGGAATAGGCAGGATTTGTTTCCCCTGTCTTTGGGGAACATAATCGACAAGGAATTCTTTATAGCCCAGAAGAAACAGCTATGGCTGGCATTGACTAGGGTTAATGCCCTTAGAGACCTGTGCACATGCAGAGATGCACAGGGCCCTGGTGCCATGCAGCAGGGTTCGATGGGGAGCCCCTGGGGAGCAGCCATGGAGTTATTTCCATACCCTGTGCAGCACCATCCTTCACTGTCCTTGCCAGTGAGTTCGACTGATGTAGCCCAGTGTTCAGAGTTGGGAAAGATGGGCAGCAGAGCCTGGTACACACCTGGCCTTCTTCACCTTCTGGCCCTTCCTGCTTTTTTTCAGTCCCCATCTTTTTCTCTCTTCCTTCTCTTCTTTTCTTGTTGGCATTCCCTCTCCTCTGCCCAGGCCTCTTTTCTCTTTCTTTTTCTTCAGTTTTCATTTTCCTGGGGGGAGCCTGCAAACCTTTCCACCCCACAGCGTGATTAGATAGGTAACACCAGGATCATCTGGAATCAGTTCTTGATTTAACCAAAGCTGACTCATTTTACCTTCTTTCCTCTGAAAGGCTCTTTAGTTCCTCTGTGCATACCACAGTGCCTACCGTGGTCTCTGGGGTGGTTGGAAGCAAAGCAACGGGTGCCTAAAACAGAAATGTCGGTATTAGCAGGTGGCAAGGAATGCCCTGGAGTAGTAGGCAACAGTTTGGCAAATTGCTAACTCAGCTCTACATAGAAGATCCCTTTGGCTGGTTTGCATTAGCCCTGTCTTCCAGGGGCCTCCCTTTAGAACACGATGTTCACACAGGTGTGTGACACTCAGTTCACTTGTGGGGGCCATTCAGCAGGGAGCCTGCAGTCCCGTCCCACCCCCCAGGCAAGAAAAGGCTTTCCCACTTCATTCTGCCAGGGTTTCTTCTGCCCTCCCAAGACAGAGCTCTGCAGATATCCCTTTGGCGCAATACCACCTTCTGCGGTGGAAGGCTTTGCTTTTGAAATCTCTCTTTCTGTAGGTATTTTGTAGGTATTTCCGTTGATTAAGCACATGCCTAATGCATTTGAGAAACAACCCCAGTTTTACTTACAATGTATCATTCCGGGGAGGGAAAACAACCCCACACTAAGCCACAAGAGACGGAATGCCAGGAGGAGGCACCCCAGCTACTTGGACTCATCTGAAACTCCCCTCCTACACTAGACATGTTGTCCCAGTGTTTGTGGAGCTGCCATACCTCTGCCGTTTCTCATCCCACCTCCATGGCTGCCCCTGCTGCTTTCTGGAGGATGAGTAGAGATCGTGGTGTGTCCAGGAAGGCTTTTGCCTGGTGGTCCACATCTGCCTCGCCTGCAGGGTTACGTTGCTCTTCCAAAGGCAGCTCTGGAAAGCAAAAGCACGTGCAGCAAAGTGACTTGTTGGAAATGGGTAACAGCTAAAGCAAAACCCACCTGAAGTTCTACACCGGCTGTCTGCTTGGGCTCTGACAACCCTCAGTCCCTCCTCATACCTGTGGATCTGCCCATGGGCGCTGGTGACTCCTCAGCTGAGGGACTGGAAAGGCCTGCCATCTCCTCCCCAAAGATTTCCCTGCAGTTTTCAATCAGGAACTCCACCAGCACCTTCACCTGCACACAGGAAAGCCTTGCTTTCAGCGCAGGTGCCTGAGAATGTGTCGAGCAGCCTTTCCCGCTCCCGACCCTTGCCTCTGTGCAGAAGGATGTTGCTGTGGGGATCCTCTTGCAGGCAGCCCCCCCCCCCCAGCATTTGTTGGAGAGAGGGGGCAGCCAGAGACCTCTGAACAGCCAAGCTCAGATGGGCCAGGAAGGCTGCAGCTGGCTGCTCAACACAGTGTACTTTCTTGGTCACCTCCAGCATAGCCTCCAGTGGAAGCAGGTCCTCGTTGGCACTGAACAGATTTCAGTGCCAGACAGGTCATTCAATAAATATATCATTCTACCATTAAAATCTGTGAAGGACAGTGAAAAAGTTTCATAAAACTGCTGAAAAAATGTAAGCATTTTTGGTTTGGAACTAGTAATATCTACACACAACAAAGTTCTTGGCATTTACAAGAACGATTGTATAGAACAGTAACAGCAGAATTTGTTAGTAGTAAACCAGAACAAATTTGTAGTACAACATTTCTAGTAAAAAAAAAAAAAAACAACAAAACAATCAGAAATTCAGCCTCTTTCTTAAATCCTACAGAAGACTTCTGCAAGGAGTAGAAGTAGGGGAAACTTAAATTACTAATTTCATACCTGATAAGGCCATTGTATATCCTAACTTGAAATAAAAAAGCTGATCCTATACTGTATACAATAAATAGTTTGTTATGAATAGAAGTTAAAGTGAGAACAAGTAACTTCACTATTCTATCCTGTTGCTAGCAAAAAAACCAAACCATGAAACCTTTGCCTTGGAGAGGACAGATTTAGTTAAACCTTGTTCTGCTATGTACACAGCATAATTTTAGAAGCCACAGTTGCATCAGCTTTCAGAGGTGAAATTGATCCCGTGTCAGCCTTCTGAGAAGCTTCTTTCTGTGAAAAAGTTGGACATTTGAGACTACAGTCAGACATAATGCAAGTGGCAAGCCAAGTTCACGCATCAGTTAGCCAATATGTAGACAGTGAGAGGACTGTGTGACTGATGCTGGAAAAACAATTAACAAAGCTATATACCAAATACTTCCTCTTTTGAAAACAAACAAACAACCCCCCCCCCCCCCCCCCAAATCAAAAAAACACAACCAAAAAAAACCCCAACAACAAAGAACCCATTAACTTCTGTGCAGTTGCTGCTGTTGAATTTCAACTTACAAAGGAAACTGAGGGGGATGTGAAATCGAATGTATAGTCATTCATTTTTATTTATTTTTTTGAGTTCAACATCCAAGTAATTTTCAAAATGTGTTTGGATTTTTTTTTTAATATGTAATTCAGTGCACTAATAAATCTTAGTGTTGTGTGGACAGAAAGGAAAGGCAAGGGCATGAATATTTATTATTGACAATAACTTCTTCCTCTAAGTGACAGAGACACAAATGAGAAGAGGTGCTGTGCTGGACCTCCTACTCACCTACAATGCGGGGCTTGTTGAGAATGTGAAGGTCAAAAGCAGCCTTAGGTGCAGTGACCATAAGATGGTGGAGTTCAGGATCCTGAGGGGAGTGAGGAGGGTAAAAAGCAGGCTGTCCAGGTTTCAGCTGGAATAAAGTTAATTTTCTCCTTAGTAGCTGGTATAGTGCTGTGTTTTGGATTTTGGATGAAATAATGCCAACCACACACTGATGTTTCAGTTGTTGCTAAGCAGTGTTTATACTAAGTCAAGGACTTTTCAGCTTTTCATACTGCCCTGCCAGCGAACGCTGCGGGTGCACAAGAAACTGGGAGGGGACACAGCACGGACAGCTGACCCAAACGAGCCAAAGGGGTATTCCATACCATGTGACATTGTGCCTAGTATATGAACTGGGGGAACTTGGCTGGGGGGGCACCACAGCTTGGTGATTAGCTGGGCATCGGTCAGTGGCTGGTGAGCAATTGTATTGTGCATCACTTGTTTTGTGTATTCTACTACTATTATCCCTTCCTTTTCTGTCCTATTAAACTGTCTTTATCTCAACCCATGAGTTTTACTTTTTTCCTCCCCGATTCTCTCCCCCATCTCACTGGCAGTGGGGAAGTGAGTGAGCGACTGCATGGTGCTTAGTTGCTGGCTGGGATTAAACCACGACAGTCCTTTTTGGTGCCCAACATGGGGCTCGACTGGTTGAGATAATGACAAATCTGACTAAAACATCTTAGAACTAATTTGTTATAACCATTCATTAGTGGGTCACAATGTTGATTTATTCGCTTTCAAAGTTGGTGCACTTGTTCTTAAAGTTGCATTTTGTAATACCTTACTTGCAGTAAATGCTCCCTGTTGTGCTGTTTAACACCCATGGGAACTAGGCGAAAGTTATCACAGTGTTGTACTTGGTAACACTGGTTATGATATGATAGAATTGCTGGTTGTGAAACTAATTTTGTATTTGTACTTAGCACTGCCATCACCTCCATACTTTGGGAGCCATCTATCAGAAACTATTAATAATTACACCTTTTACCTTTTCTCAGCGGAGAGCCAATCCATGCGGGAGACACATTTCTTCACCTTCCCCTTCTCCTCCAGGAAAATTAGAATAGCTCTTGACAATTTTGAATATCCTTGGGATGTTCAAATCAGCATATTCCTATTGCTATGTCTCCTGAATGTTTTCCAGGTCTTGTTTAAGGTTAAGCAACTATTTAAGAATATCACCCAGAGATCCGTCCCAAGGCTGGATATTCACACATGGCATGGCATGTGGGAGAATATGGGCAGGTACCTAGAGAACTTCTCACCTCCAATGGTTTCGAACTTCACTCCTGAACAACTACAGGATCCTGATAAAAAGACAGAATATTTGAAAGGAAAATGTGTGACTATTCCAAAGAGGCACAATTTACTGCACTGTCCCGGGCCCTGGCCAGTATCTACCAAACACTGCTCAATATTATGCAGCACCCTTAGGGGGAAGGGAAGGAAAACAGACCGACAGACACCACAGCCACTCCAACCCCCTACAGCTGAACCAGAGAATGAACCTGTGCCAGTATCAGTTGCCCCAATACAGAAGAAATATACAAAAAAACATCAGTTCACTTAGTGAGGGATGAAGATCAACCAGGGTCATCACAAGAACAGGGGGGAGAGGCAGAACCAGAGGTAATCACCCAATCCCTATCCCTGAGTGAGCTGCAGGATATGCAAAAAGATTTCAGCCAGTGTCCAGGTAAGCACATTATCACCTGGCTGCTCTGATGCTGGGATAATGGGGCCAGTAGCTTGGAATTAGAGGGTAGGGAAGCCAAACAGCTGGGATCCCTTTCTAGGGAAGGGGGCATTGACAAGGTGGCTGGAAAAACGACACAAGTCCTCAGCCTCTGCAGGCGACTTCTGTCAGGCATGAAGGAAAGGTATCCCATTAGGAAAGATGCCGTATGTCATCCAGGCAAGTGGACCACCATGGAGAGAAGTATCCAGTACCTTAGGAAATTAGCCATGTGAGAGATGGTTTATTATGACCCAGAGAAGGCACAGTTACCCAGATCCATACGAAGTCCAATGCACACGACCCATGTGGCAGAGGTTTGCATGGAGCACACCATCATCATATGCCAGTGCACTGGCAGTACTGAGCTGGAAGGATGAAGAGAGACCAACGGTGGATGAATTGCCTGGCTGAGTCTGGCAATATGAAGAAAATCTCTCTTACTCCCTCATCTCAGCTGTGGAGAAATTGCCAGACATACTAGTTGAGAAACTATCCTGGGAGTTCCAGCAATTCAAAGAGGGTATGTCCTACTCCCCACCTGTACGGACCAGTATCTCAGCTATTAGGTGTAAGTGTGCCCCTGCTCAAGAGAGAGAAGATAGATGGTACACACCATAGGGTACCCTGTGGTTTTACCTGTATGACCACGGAGAGGACATGAGAAAGTGGGATGGAAAACCTGCCTCGGCCCTAGATACACAGGTATGTGAGTTACAATGAAAACCAACCATAAAACAGGATTCTTCCGGGAAAAATGCCACTCATTTCCAGAGGGAGTAGAAGGCTGATCTTACTTCTTATCCTCTTGAAGGGACTTCTAACTAATTTTTACAAGGAACAAATACTCTGACCAGGATTAGAGGGGCCCTGCCTCCAGCCAGGTGGAGGAAAGGGACAACCGGGTTTATGGGACTGTGTGGACTCAATGGCCTGGCATGTCAGACCCACAAGAGTACAAGGCACTGTAGACACTGGTGTACAGTGCACTCTAATGCCATCAAATTATAAAGGGGCAGAACCGATCTGTATTTCTGGTGTAACAGGGGGATCCCAACAGCTAACTGTACTGGAAGCCAAAGTAAGCCTAATTGGGAATGAGCGGCAGAAACACCCCATTGTGACTGGTCCAGAGGCTCCGTGCATCCTTGGCATAGGCTACCTCAGGGGAGGGTATTTTAAGGAACCAAAGGGGTGTCGGTGGGCTTTTGGTATAGCTGCCTTGGAGACGGAGGGAATTAAACAGTCGTCTACCTTGCCTGGTCTCTCTCAGGATCCTTCAGACTGTGGGGTTGCTGAGGGTTGAAGAACAAGTGCCAATTGCTACCACAACAGTGCACCGGCAGCATTATCACACCAACTGAGACTCCCTGATTCCCATTCACAAGTTCATTTGTCAACTGGAGAGCAAGGAGTGATCAGTAAAACTCGCTCACCCTTTAACAGCCCCATATAGCCAGTGCAAATATCTAATGGAGAATGGAGACTAACAGAAGACTATCGTGACCTGAATGAAGTCATGCTGCTGCTGAGTGCTGCTGTGCTAGACATACTAGAACTTCAATACAAACTGGAGTCAAAGGCAGCCAAGCGGTACGCTACAATTAATATTGCTAATGTTTTTCTCAATCCCTCTGGCAGCAGAGCGCCAGCCAAAATTCACTTTCACTTGGAGGGGCATCTAGTACACTTGGAATCGACTGGCCCAGGAGTAGAAACACAGCCCCACCATTTGCCATGGACCGATCCAGACTGCACCAGAGAAGAGTGAAGCTCTGGAACACCTGCAATACATTGATGACATCATCGTATGGGGCAACACGGCAGAAGAAGTTTTTGAGAAAGGGAAGAAAATAATCCAAATCCTTCTGAAAGCCGGTTTTGCCATAAAAGAAAGTAAGGTCAAGGGACCTGCACAGAAGATCCAGTTTTTAGGAATAAAATGGCAAGATGGGCATCATCAGATCCCAATGGATGTGATCAACAAAATAGCAGCTGTGTCTCTGCCAACTTGCAAAAAGGAAACACAGGCTTTCTTAGGTGTTGTGTGTTTTTGGAGAATGTGTATTCCAAATTACAGTATGATTGTAAGCCCTCTCTATCAAGTGACCCAGAAGAAGAATGATTTTAAATGGGGCCCTGAGCAACAACAAGCCTTTGAACAAATTAAATGGGAAGATTATTCATGCAATAGCCCTTGGGCCCATAGACTAAGGGAATGATATCTGTGTGTATATGTATCAAAAAAGCCATGGTAATTAATTGAAAATGTATTGGAAAGTGTGGAACCTGGACATGATGTGGGTAGTATAGAATGAGGGGCAGATGTTTTCCTGGTTTCGGCTGGAATAAAGTTAATTTTCTCCTTAGTAGCTGGTATAGTGCTGTGTTTTGGATTTTGGATGAAATAATGCCAATCACACACTGATGTTTCAGTTGTTGCTAAGCAGTGTTTATACTAAGTCAAGGACTCTTCAGCTTTTCATACTGCCCTGCCAGCAAAAGCTGGGGGTACACAAGAAACTGGGAGGGGACACAGGCAGAACAGCTGACCCAAACGAGCCAAAGGGGTATTCCATATCCTATGATGTCATGCCCAGTATATTAACTGGGAAGAGTTGGCTAGAGAGGCACTGCAACTCGGGGATTGGCTGGGCATCAGTCAGTTGGTGGTGAGCAATTCCATTGTGCCTCACATGTTTTGTATATTCTATAATTATTAGAAGTAGCAGCAGTAGTGTTTTCCCTTCCTTTTCTGTCCTATTCAACTGTTTTTATCTCAACCCATGAGTTTTACTTCCCACTTCCCACTCCCCACCCCCAATTCTGTCCGCCATCCCACTGAGGGAGGAGGAATAAGCAAGCAGCTGTGTGGTGCTTAGTTGCCACCTGGGGTTAAAGCACGGCACAGGCTCAAAATCCTGGACTTCAGGAGAACAGACTTTGGTCTCCTCAAAGAACTACCAGGAAGAGTCCTATGGGATTAGGGCCCTGGGGAGAAGATGGGCCCAAGAAAGTTGGTTAAAATTCAAGGATCGCCGTCTCCAAGTTCCAGAGAGATTCATCTGAACAAACAACACAACAAAAATGCCAGGACATCTCTGTGTGTGAACAAGGAGCTTCTGGAAAAACTCAAACACAAAAAGGAAGAATACGGAGGATGGAAGAAAATACAAGTAACCTGGGAGGAATGCAATGAAGTTGTCTGAGCATCCAGGGATGAAGTTAGGAAAGCTAAAGCCCAAATGGAATTGAATGTGGCCAGGGATGTCAAAGAAGGGCTTCTGTAAGTACATAGGTTACAAAAGGAAGGCTAGGGAAAGTGTGGGCCTGCTGCTGAATGAGACAGGGGACCTTGGGTGACACGGGACATGGGAAAGGCTGAGGCACTTTTTGATTGCTTTGCCTCAGCCTTTACCAGCAAGACGGGCCTTCAGGAATCCCAGGTCCCAGAGGCCAGGGGGAAAGGCTGGAGCAAGGAAGACACACTGGGTAGAAGAGGATATGGTCAGGCAGTACTTAAGCAAACTAGACATACATTAAGTCCAAGGGGCCTGATGGGATGCGCCCACAAGTGCTGAGGGAGCCGGCTGATGTCATTGTGAGGCCACTCTTGATAACCTTTGATCAGTCATGGCAAATGGGAGAAGTGCTCAAAGACTGGATGAAAGCAGATGTCACCCCTCTGTCTTGAAGAAGGGCAAGGAGGAGGACCCAGGGAACTACAGGCCAGTCAGCCTCACCTCCATCTCTGGGAAAGTGACGGAGCAGCTATCCTGGAAACCATTTCCAGGCAGATGAAGGAGAAGAAAATCATCAGGAGTAGTCACAGCATGGCTTCACCAAGGGGAGGTCATGCTTGTCCAACTTGATAAACTTCTGCGATAAAACAACTGGTCTGGGAGATGAGGAGAGCAGCGGATATTGTCTACCTCGACTTGAGGAAGGCCTTCAACACTGCATTCCATAAGATCCTCACAGACAAGCTGCTGATGTACAGGTTGGATGAGCAGACAGTGAGGTGGATTGCAGACTGGATGAATGGCTGGGCCCAGAGGATGATCATCAGCAGCACAAAGTCTAGTTGGAGGCCAGTGACTAGTGGTGTACCCCAGGGGTCAATACGGGGTCCAATCCCGTTTAACATCTTCATTAATGATATAGATGATGGGGCAGAGTGTACCTTAGGATGTCCTAGTGGACACCAAGCTAAACATGAGCCAGCAATAAGCCCTTGCCACAAAGAATTCTAATGGTAACCTGGGCTGCAGTAGGAGGATGTTGCCAGCAGGCCAAAGGAGGTGATCCTTCTCCTCTCTTCAGCACTGGTGAGGCCACACCTGGAATACAGGGTCCAGCTCTGGGCTCCCCAGTACAACAGAGGCACAGACATACTGGAGAGAGTCCAGCAAAGGGCCACAAAGAAAGATGATGAAGGGACTGGAGCATCTCTCCTGTGAGAAAAGGCTGAGAGAGCTGGGACTGTTCAATCTGGAGAAGGCTCAAGGGGGATCTCATCAACATATATAAATACTTGAGGGGAGGTTGCAAAGAAGATGGAGCCAAAAGGACAGAACCAGGCTCTTCTCAGTAGTGCCCAGTGACAGGACCAGGGGCAATGGGCACAAACTGAAACAGAGAGGGTTCCCTCTGAACATCAGGAAACATTTTACTGTGACAGTGACTGAGCCCTTGCACAGGTTGCCCAGGAAGGTTGTAAAGTCTTCATCCTTGGAAATACTCAAAAGCTGCCTCAACATGGTGGTGGACAATGGGCTCTAGGTGGCCCTGCTTGAGCAGGGGGAGTGGATCCAGAAGTCCCTTCCAACCTCAACCATTCTGTGAATAATTACTGCACATCTTTCAAGGTTTTAAGTTAACAAAGGCAGGATGACAAGTCTCTAGAACAGCAGCCTACCCAGACAGCAAAGCAAACATGCCTAGCCTTGTAGACCCAAGTATGAAAAGCTATGATTATGAGATTGAGAAGGCATACCAGTGATGCTGGTCATCTCTGACTGCATACCAACAGTACAGCACGTGTCCTCAGTTTTAACTGAAGGACCAATGACTTGAAGCTGACAGAAATTATTATTTCTCAAATCTAAATCGGGATCCAAATCTTCGAGATGGAAGCTGCAGCAGATTTGCATCTTGTGGACTTCAATACCAGTGGATGAGACATATGCCAGTGAACAGTACAGCAAGCCCCTGAAAAGTATTTTCTTTAATTTTCATCAAGAAAAACAGAACCAACCATTGGACTGTTTGTTCTGCATGGTTTTTTGTGCTTTTGTAGAGCTAAATCAGAGCAAAGAAAATATTACCAACTGTACTTACATTGTTGTCTGCCTCTTTCCTTATCCTACAACAAAGACTGCTATAGGAGGCAAAAAAAGTGAGAGATACATAACAAGTTAGCTAGATGCAATAATTTTTTTTCCTTTCTGCATTAGATACTTTTGCTTACAATAACCAATTGTCAAAGCAAATTTCATTCTTCATACATAATGAGATAATTTAGATGGCTCTGAGTCTTCCTCCAAGGAGGACCATTCTTTCCTCTCCACATTTCTATCTGCTTCAGCTGACTTTACGTGCAGTGCATCTTTTCTAATCAGATCAATTTTTCAGAGTCAATGAATCACGAGAAGAAGGTGCTTTTAGGGGAGAGCACATTGCAAATGCTACAGGTAACAGTGGAAGTAATTTCTGAGGAGCACAAGTGCTACTTATACAAGGAGTTAGGGTTCCCAACTCTTCTGCTAACTTTGATCTCATGAAATAATACTATTTAGTGCTTCTGACAACTCAGTATAATAGGACAACTCGATGTAATAGGCTTCTACATGGGATTTATAAAAACCTGCTAAATTAAGATTTGAGACAGATGTTAGAAAGCTTCAGTCCGTGAGATTGATAGTGTCACTTTCAAATGGCTTTACTGAAGTGGGACTCTGTGGAGGACTCTTTGCATTCAATGGTGGCACTGCCAAGACTTTCTGGCGGATTCCAACTGCAGCCTTTTTATGGTCATGTCTGAGACTGCGGATTGTGCTGTTTATGGCAGCCACGCATGCCTTCCAATCGTATCCAGTTTCCTTTAGATCAAAGGATGGATAATTCTCTTGAAGAAAGTCTGAAAATAAAGAATATAATAGCAAGTTATCAATTATTTATGCAAGCTATGTACTCTTTTTGGGTGTAATTAAGCCAGAACAAGTGCATGCTACCAAAACAGGACAGCTAGGCATATTGTGAGGCTTGAAGAGCAAAGCTAAAGGGCAGATACTCTTGCCCCCTCTTTCCATTTAATTTGAGAAAGAGTAACAAAAAGTCTAAACATAAAAACAAAATATGCAAAGAAAACACGTAACCGTGTACATGGGCTTGATTCCTTAAAGTACTGAATAACTTCAGCTTCTAATGTGGTCAACCAGAGCAAAGAAATCTCAGGCTCCATTTCAGAATGACCAATATTTGGCAGGACCAAGCCCTCCTTCAGAGGATCTCTGACAACTACATTCACTAAAATGAAATACAGCAATTCAACATAACACAGCTGTAGAGGAACAACAGTGACAGAAAAACCACAAGAGCTTGTTCCTTACCATACTGGAACAAGATCGGTAAACAAATACTTGAGTTTGGTAGCAATGGGATAAATAACGTAAGACTACAGCACCTTTCTCCCCTTCAAAAAGTAAAATGAGCAGTTTTAGAAGCAGACTTTAGTTGGTTTTTTTTGTTTGTTTTTTTTTTAATTACTGAGGATTGTCCTTCTGAGCTTAGCTGAATTACATGTTTTCTCTAAGCAAGCCCCTAAAAGATTTAGATAAGCACCCAAAAGGAATTCTCAGCTGTAATTTCAAATCAAAGGCAATACTATTTCTACTTTATGATTAACATCTAGATTTACCTTAGTAGAATGAAAGGCATAGCTATTTGATATTACGTCACTTTTGTTTTTCCATTGCTCTCACATGTACTACCAAGTAAAGATCTAATAAAGTATCATTGTTTACAGTTGATATTTTAACTTGTAGTTCCAAACCTGGAAACCTATTTTGCCAGAAAAGCATGGGTCTGAAGGAAGAAGATAACAGAGAAAAAAAACTTCTGCTCTTGATGTTAACTCTGCTCAGGGGGGGGTGGGGGGGAAGTGAGAGCACCTTAGCTTCTTTCATTCCCAGGATGCTCCTGTAATAAACTATGCTGACAAAGGATACACAAGCTGTTGGCTGAAGCAGCAGCGAGGCTCTCTTCCCCTCCATCCCCAACAGCAACTTCAAGAAAATGTTGGCCTCAGAGCTACAGCACGGAGCACGAATTCCTACTACCAGGCCTGCAGAGCCTTTGTACATGGCCTACAAAACAGCTTTTAAGTTACACCTTTTCTTTCACAGAAATTGATGAATTGTTGGGACTACAGTAAGGATATGTGGGGCCCCTTCCTGCTCTGCAGGATTACATTCCAGGAGCTGATGCTGCCATTCAATCAGACTATGTTATAATGTTAAAGAAAACAGGGCCAGGGACTCCCCTCTGGCCCCAGAGCCAAGTGACATGGCCTGGCTGCAACCACAACACAGAAGACTTTCTCATCTGCTCTGGACCCTACATGGTGTTCCTGCAGCCCTAAGACACACTTAATACACCTTTTGAATGCTTCTTGAGCTCAAAATGTCATGAAACAAAATATGTGTACTATAGGAGTATGTGGAGATGCTTAAAGTGGCAAAGCTTCCCAGGCTAGTGGTGAAGTAATATGTACAGTTTCGGAAAGCCCGCTCTTATGTATAGCCTTGCCATACTGGGACAGGTTTCTGGCACGCTCTGTCCCTCAAGCCATGCCCAGACATCACCCCAGAGAGTGCAAGTCCCAGGTCCATTTTATTTAGCACTATTGCTGTATCCTTCGAGGCAATCTTGCCACACCTGTGGAGCTGCTAGGCTGCACTGTCCAGATTTTAACAACCCTTTCAACCTCCCTATACTCCAGACATGGAGGAGAAGGAGTTTCAAGATTTGTTAGAAGATGCACATTTCTAAAAAGTATGATGAATCATAGAATCATAGAACATCTCAAGTAGGAAAGGACCCATAAGGATCATCGAGTCCAAGTCCCTGCTCCTTGCAGGACTATCTAAAACTAAATCATATGATTAAGAGTATTGTCCAGACAAGAGTAACTAGTCAAATATGCAACCTTACTAACCCAGTGAGCACTATCCCACAGTGATATCATAAGGACACAGGAGGAAGTAAAACCCTACATTAAGCCAGTGGTGTCGGGAAATGCTGAAGGCACTCCACTATTACACTGCCTGCAGCCTGGGATCTAGCCCAGTAAACAACATCCCACAAGCAAAACTTGAGAATTCCTGGCAAAGGATTTTCTCTTCAGATTTCTCATAGAAAAAGCCAACTTAACAAAGAAAATATGACAAAAACACAGAAAATTAAAGAAATGGTGGAAAGATTTCTATATTGCGTGACCAAACCTTTATCAAATGTGTTGAACTCTCTCTTTAAGATACTGTAATAACCACAGAGCAAATGGCCAACAAAAACCTGATGATCTTTCCCCCAACACCATTGTTTGTGCTGGCCATGCTTAAATCTTACCAGATAATGCCAACTTGTCTTCTGTGTGATAAACCATACACCTTTTCTACCTACAACCTGCTTCACATTCCTCCTCACTTGCTACTTAACTGTTATGCTAATTCTGCTGTCACAGTTCTACTTACTTTATCCAGCCTTGCAGGAGGGACCAAATGAGACTAACAGAAGACTCCCTCTCAGGAAGGAGCATGGATCAGTGTTCCAGAAATCTTAATGCCGAAGCAAGAACAATGCAGAAGGCAAAACATCTGCTACAACTCGAACCATAACATACCCACCCTCTGCTTCTGGAATAGTACTTGCAAAAGAATAAATAATACTAATTTCCTGAAGACATCCTGGATTCGTGTAAGCTGAGGAAACTGCAAAACTGTCCATATTCATACACTGGAATAGGCTGTTACACGTTATTTGAAAAGATAAATCTTCAGTAAAGATTCGTTATTCAAACAGCTCAAACTGGTCTAGTTCAAAATGTTGCCTGTTCACTTGGCGGCAGTCCTTATCCCACCTGTAGCTTCTAAACAACTAAATCATTTGCTGACACCTTTTCTCTCAATGGACCCTCTTAGGTGAATAGGGAGAGCTGACCCCTGAGCCCTTCGAAGAGCAAGGCACTTGAATCTGTTCCTTTCTGCTCACAGTCACTCGGGCTGTGAGGGACCTCGAGAGGTCTCTACTCCAACCTTCTGCCCAAAGCAGAGACAACTCTGAGGTCAGACCAGGTTGCTCAGGGCTTTGTCCCGAGATGTGGAAAAAGGACAGAGATGGCACAACCTCACAGGGCAACGTGCTCTGCTGTTTGACTGTCTTCATGCGGAAAAGCAGCCTGCTCATATCCAGTTGGAACCCTTCATTTCCATTTATGCCTGTTCTCTCTCATCTTCCCACATGCAATGCTGTGAACAGCTTGACTCTACGGAGAGTCTACTGAGAAGACAGGTAGTGGCAGGCTGCTACTAGGTTCTCTTGGAGCCTTCTCTTTTCCAGACTAAATAAGCCCAGTTTCCTCACTGGGCAGGTGCTCTGGTTCCCTGTACCTTTTGGTGGCCCTCCAGCTTTATCGATATCTCTTTCCTGTACTAGGGGACCCAAAAATTGGACACAGTAATCCAAATACAAACTCAGGAGTGCTAAACAGAGAGAGATAATCCTTTCCCTTGATCTGCTGGCTGTGCACCTGTTAATATAGTCCCAATTAGGTGTCAAATGCAAACCAGATGAGTTTTCTCCATTGTCTCCAAGTCATAGATAAAGATGTTAAACAGGCCAGGTACCAGGACAGACCCCTGCAGTACCCCATGTGTCAGTCACCCAAGTAGAGCATGACTGACTACCCTCTGAGCGCAAACATCCATCTAGTTCTTTAATGTTGTCCCCCCATCCAAACTGTAACATCCCAACACGAATACCAAAATATTGCCAGAGCCAGTGTTGAAAGCCTTGCTAAAAAAAAAAAATAAATAATCAAGCTAAGTGACAGCTCTCCCCTCATCCACAAATCCAGTCATTTTATCACACAAGGCAATCAGGCAAGTCAAACACGATTTACCCCAGGTAAAAACACACTGACTGTTCCCAGCCACCACCACCGCCCAGAAGCCTGAGAGACTTTCATGGTGACGACTGAAGTAGAGGAGGCGCTGAGCACCTCAGCGTAATTTGACTCTGTTGTCACTAATTTACCTGCCCCATTCAGCAACAGGCCCACACTCTCCTTGCTCAATCTTTTATAATTAATGTTGTGGTAAAAGTTCTTCTTGCTGCCCTTGACATTCCTTGCAAGTCTCAATTTTAGCTGAGCTTTGGCTTTCCTGACACCATTCCAACACTCCCAGGCAAAGTTGCTGAATTCTGCTTCATAAGCTGTCCTTGCTTCCAATCTCTGTATACTGCTTTTTTGCACTGGAGCTCAGTTATGGATTCACTGCTTAGCCAAACTTGTCTCCACATAACTCTACCAGTTCTCCTAAGTGTCAGGGTGGACTCTCTTGTGCTTGTAGAATGCTGTCCTTAAAGACCTACCAACTTTCCTGAGCTTCTCCTCTTCAGAGCCATCTCTCACAAGCTCCAACCTATCAGTTTCCCAAATAAGCCAAAGTCTGCTCTCTTAAGCTACAGGGTCTGTACTCTCAGGTGATTTTAACTCTACTAAGAATCTTCAGGTCCATTATTTCATAGTCTCTACAGGCAATACTGCCACCAATTATCACACCCCAAAGCTTTTTGTGAAGGGCTCCGTAACCTGCTGTGCATTACCACAGGTTGGCCTACCTAGCCCCTTCCCTGAGACTACAGAAGGACTAGACTTCCCCCTAGCCCTAAGACTTCCCTGAGTTGCTTAAATATAACTTCATCTACTTTCTCTCAACTTGTTCCACTGCTTGCACTAATACCTGGCAGAACAGTTTCACAGACTTACTTCTGAAGCTCCATGGTTTGTTCATAGGATACAAAGTTAATTGCTTTTGTTAATCTCCCCACATTATCACTTTGAACAGATATTTTTCTTACTTACCTCTGAGAGCATTAATTCTGTTGCAGTCCAGTGGGCTCATACCACGATCAAGATTACCATATACATTGCTTTTTACCAGCACATCTTCAGTGAACATATGACGAATTAAGTAGCGAGCTGACAACTCTGGCCGAGACTTCCCCTTAGCTACGTAAATGACTGAGAAAGGCAACTGAACATTGCGCCACGGACTTCCAAGAAGTTCTAGAAAGGATGTCAGAGAGAGAGAGAAATTTTACTTATCCAGTACTGATCATGCTTCGAAGAGGCTGTATTACAATAAAACTAGGACACAAAAAGTTCTCCCTAAAACTACTGTACTTGCTTGGAAAGACCAGAGCATAACCATAATGCTACAGCTAATACTAAAACGCAACACATTGTGGACAAATGTCCAAGAAGCCAACCCCCACCCGGCTCTTTTACAACAATGTAACAGCACTTCTGATATGCTTTCAGCAACGCTAGCAATGTAACCTGCATTATTAATGATTGCTTTCTAAATTGTTTTCATCTCACATGAAAAGATGATGCTTTTCCAATTACATAGGTAAATAAAAGTTCTGCTATTTCAATGGTGCTTAGATCCTGTAAGTGGAAACTGAAAAACAGAGTGAATATTTTTTAACTACTTCAACATGACTTCACTGCAAACATAAAAAAAACCAAAACCAAAAAACAACAAAACCACAAAATGTATACTAAATCAGGAGGTCTGTGGGATCAGACTAACAAATTTTGGGTGCAGAGGCAGATCTGATAGAGCTCCAAAGTGATTCTAATAAAATAAATAATTTCCAAGGGGAACTAATCTCAACTCATTTTCCTTGAAGCTTTCTAGAGGCATCACGTGCTGTACATGGAATTTTTCCCAATGCATTTGTATATTGTGCATTTTTATGGGAAAAAAAAACCTATAAAGGCTGGTTTAAGATTTTTATTGTCCTAAATTGTCAGTTTTACAGAAAGGTGTGCTTTTCTGAAATTGCAGTACCATTCAATAGATATTCTGAGCTAGCTTACTCCATTAAGGTAGAATATCTACCAAATAAAAAAAAAACAGGGCAACTGTGAAATAATTCTGGAAAAATAATTATTCAGAGAAACTGAACAGAGTATCTTACAGCTGAACTTTCCAATCTTACAGTAGATAGGTATTATGGGACACTGGTAGATGAAAACACATGTTCTGTTAGCCAGATAACGTTCTTGTTTGCTCCCATGAATACTTACTATATATAAAGCAAGTGACTGCCTTAAGAGGAAAAGCCACATATTTCAGCAAATCCCTTTCACAATTTCACCTACAGCAGCATCTTCCACATCTCATTGACCATTTACAATGCAACACACAAATCCATAAGGTGAAAATTTCTTAGTTTACCCATAGGTTCCAAAGACTGTGGTTTCTTGACTGCAGGTGTGTGGAAAGCTTCTGGAAACTTATCCAATCCTGAATTCTGCAATGTGTCAGTTGCGGAGCTGGTCATCTTCTGAGAGTTTTGCGAACTGCCTTCACTAACTTCATTATAATTCAAATCTACACAATGAGATGTATCTGGAGTGTCAGCCACTTTTTCTTTCCCTTCAGGTGTCTCCTGAAACATTAAATGAGGTTAGCACATGCACTGGGAAAGCCTACCAGTTTTCTAATTAGTGTTCCAGTTCACTTCCCATTTAGTATAAATTAGATTCCAGATATTTACAATATAGTTACTCTTATAATTTCAATCACAAAAACCACAGGTGAAACAGATACTAAATATTCACAGATTTGCACAAAGCTTTTTAGAAGCAGAGGTGAATGGAGTTACAGATGTTTTGGGAGTGATGTTTCAGTCAATATAAAGTTGAAATGCATGGCTGGATATATTTGAAGGAAAGCCTGTGAAAACAGTGCTAGCAGCTACATGTTTAAGCTTGCAATCAAATTTGACACTACTTCTGGGCAACATTTACAGTGCTTTCATTTTAGTATCCTATGCTTATACGTCTCTTCACTGAATGCTGGACACAGGAGCAGGAAGAGGCAGAGCAAGAGAAAGGGGTATGCTTCCAGTATTCCCCATATGGAATGAGTGCTGCAGTCAACAGGCCTATGCTGAGCAATGCAAAGACAGAACCCAAGGAATTTCCAATTAGAGCACTCGTATGATGAGGAGTTCAAATAATTAATGTGAGAAAGAAGCATGAACTTAGTACTTAATAAATTATCACCTTGAGACAACTTACTGGGTTTATTTTTGTTTCAGAGCGTAAACAGCGGATCATAGCATTGACATTCGTGATACAGGTTTTCCAGTCTTTTCCATGCTCACTCAAATCATAGTTTGGAAAGTTAGTTGCAAGAAATTCTGCATATAAAACATAGAAAATTTTTTAAGCTTCATGACAAAAAGTGGTATTTAAAACTACTCTAATTTAGAAAGAAAGAGAGAAAGCTAAGTGCGTCACGTTTACTGTTCTCCATTTAGAAGCTTTAGATTTCCACCTTTAATTAAAGGGAGATAGTAAACTCACATTTTGAAACTAAGCAGCACTATGAATTTAAGATGTGCAGTGATACTTTTTTGAGGTGTTGTGAATAATGCTTTTGTTATTAAGCATTTCCTAGTAGAACTAGGGGTAAGGTGTGATTCTCAGACTAACTTTAAAAAAAAAAAACCCAAACTACACAAAAAAAAAAGAGACAGGGTAATGCTGATGCTGCAACTACTTCACATGGCTTAAATAATCTCCGACCCTTTAAACAGGAAGGAGATATATAGGTTCACACATACATACCATGGGATCTGTGTAAATGGCTTGACATTTAAAAAAAAATGCCCTCCCCATCTTCACCATTTCTCAAACAAATGAGAGAAGCAAACTTAAGAGAAAGAGAAGGGTATTTAAGAATCACCAGTTAATGTTCGTCCCAAGTAAACTATGGCCATCAAAAAAACCCCAAACAAAAAACGAACCAACCAAACCTCCACAAAACCCATGCCACACACAAACACAAAATAAGTCATAACGAAAAATTTAGGAACAGTCAGCATGACTGATGAACCTGAAGTACACAAAACTAGGAGAAATTAGAATTGTTTTATCCACATTGAAGAAAAATGAACATTGAGGGTGAGAAGGAATTTCCATTGATGAGTAGGAATTTCAAAATCAAAAGACACAGAGTAGAGCACATCCACTACCCGCATTTATCAGTTCAACCAGTTGCTAGACAACGACTAGCAGAAACATACAGAAATGACTCATTGCAAGTTAAAAACTCTGTAAGTATTAAAGAAGTAAATCTGTGCATTTTGAAAGGTAGCATACCTCTTATTGCAGCAATTTTGTTTGGATCCAATGTTCTGCGCCCTCGTGCACTCACTCCCATAATGCTGCACAATAATGTTTCCTTGGGGAACAAGACACGAACCAAGTAGCGCGCTGCATACTTTGGTTTAGTCTTTTGCCGAGCTTTCATCAAATAGTTTCCAAGAACTTTTACATTTCTCACTGGGTCACCAACAAACTCTTTTGGAAAACAAAAACACGTAAAGAAAAAAAAAAATTTAAAAACCCAAGCAAGTTGTTAAAAAAAGAACACTTTTTCAAACTCCTTCTCTTGACCTCTATGGTACTCTTGGTGTATGTTCTCTACCACAGGTAATTCTACTATTTATTACTTATCTTTGCTCTTACAAAAGCAGCTTTAAATTGGAATGGTAACAGAAATATATTTTTGATTCACGTTAACCAGTACTGTAACTAACTGAAATAACAACACCCAAGAAAATACATTAGACACGTAAGAGTCCAAAATGTTTAGACTGGCCTGTTTTACACATGTGCAGATACCATGTATGTTTTCAAGACAATGACGCATGAAGAAAGGCATATCCATACATAGTACTGCTAAATCATACACTGTTTACAAATTTGCAGATAGGTGTCTTGAGTATTTCACCTACTATTCGGGCAGCTCTTCAGCTGTATGACCTTATTTTTTAGACGAAAAACTCATAGCTCAGCCTTCCACATAACTCGGGGCATTTATACTTTAGAAAGATGCACGTTAGTTTTTAAAACATGGTGTTATTTTACATGTGCTTGTTTGTTACAATGCAGTGATCTATGGAATTCTTCATTTTCTGTGGAATTAAGTATTTTGAAAGAAACCAAACACTGGAGGATTTGAGGATAGAAAGGATTTTTCACTGATAAAATCCTCCACAAGAAGAAAACAGACATTTCCTTCATACAAATCAAGTTGCTTTCTTAAATGCAAAACATATATACAGGCATATACTTCACTTAGCTTTACCAGCAATCTCTTTTGTCGTTTTAAACATATGCATACATTGCTTATACACACAGGTTAAAAATAGGTTAAATCAAGTGTATCAAGACAGAAAAAGAGGGCTTAGTCTTAAAAGAACCCAAAACACGTACTGTAAATCAATAGTCTATACAACTGTATATACACTGCAGAGGTTTTTAAGTGATGCCTGCCATATTAAATATTCCTATAACCTTTGTTTCAAGAGTTGTAAACAGTACTCCATTATAATAATGCTTGTAAGGCAGCCAATTCTGCTCCTTTACTTTTGCTAAATAACGATAAAGAGATTTCTTTACGCGTATTTTTTTATATTAGCAGCAATTTTTTAGCCTTTGTTTCTGAGTATTTATGAAAAAGGAACTCACCAACGCTAGGATTGATGGAGACTGAAGAAGATGGTAGTTCTTTACTAATGTTCACACTCCCAGATGCATTTCTGTAGTTCACCACCACAGTATTATTTCCCAGACTGGTCTCAGATGGTGCTGGCATCGATGACAATGCCACTGGTGAAGATGCAATGTTGACAGTACTTTCCATAACACTGGCTACAAGATTTGATCGCGGAGAAAGGTCAGGCATCCTTTTAGTTGCTGCGTATGATGAATGCAATGAATGTGTAGAAACTATAGTGGGGAGTGGTGGGCTCTGCCTACGAACAGGCTGCTGCGATTCAAGCTGAAGACTCTGTTGAACATGTTTTATTGTGGAATTGACCTGAACGTGACCATTTTGTAAAGCAACCCTTATGACTGGGCTATGCCTTCCCTGACCTGGTGAAGAGAGATGAAGACCTGATTCCCTTTCCATGGATTTTTGTACTCTTGTTTTCCCTTGGGGCAAATGACTGGAACTTCTGTATGTAAATCCAACTGGTTTCTGCAAACGTGATTCAGAAAACAATTAAAAGGTTAAATTAGACATATCTGGTCATTTTTTTCTTTTGCAAACCAGTAAGACTAGATTTTAGTAATTATGCTATTGGCAACAGACTCTTCACTGAAGTACTCATTGTCATGAAGCTAGTGCTATTACTTTTTAGCCTTCCCTCTACTTTCTTTTATTCTCACTTGTAGTTCCAACACTGAGAGTTTAATCTGGTCAGCTTCAATGTTTCTCAAGTTTTTCCCACCTGGGGTGCTGGCACAATTGCTTTCTAAAAACTCAGAGAAATATATAATGAGAAAGGCAGCTTTGTAAAGGCTCTTAAAAACAACTCTCTAAAAAAAAAAAAGCGAATAAGCAAAATAAAATTTAAAATTTGTCAGCCATTGACCCAGCCTGCTGAATTTTCAAGGCACGTCTTCACTGCCATGTTAGCTTCCTTTTACACAAGAAAAAAACAATTCACTTTCTCTCCTGGCTGCCTCTTCATTCTTTACTTGCTAGCTGAAAACATCGAACATTTGGATCTCATCTACAACAGAAGATTCCAACAACAGAAGATTCCAAAGTGACTAAGACAGACAAACTGAGAGATGGGCTATACTTTCCACCACTTGGAATATTTTTATTAAGAAACATACGCACACTAATGCATGTGTTCTAGTTCAAAATACAAGTCTCTGAGCAGGAGCCACCAAATGTAATTGACACATGTGGGTTTGGATTTGGTTTTTCGTTTGTTAGTTTTGTTTTTCTTTTTGTGTTTTGTTTTGTTTTGTTCTTTACAGAAATCTGATTATATTCCACCCCTGAAAGCTTTAAAAATCTATGACCTGAAGAAAGGCTTACGTGCCTGAAAGTTTGTCCATTTCTCCAGCTATTGGAGTTGATCCAATAAGAAAAAAAAATAGTACCTTCACCACCAACCTTTCCTTGTTTATATCCTTAGCCCATCACAGGTACAACAGTGGTACAGCTATAAAAAATCTACAGCATTCCTGATGGTTTTAAAGATAAAGTACTAGCAGAACAAAAAAAAATGGTTGGCAGGTTGCATTTGCTGACTTCCCCCTTACGCCATATAGTGATAAAAGCCACTTAAAAAAAAAGCACAGTGCAGTCACTTTTCATCTGAACATTAAAGCAGCTGCCATCCTACATGATCAGAGGGGAGGGTAAGAGCACAGAAGTCACAGGGTCCAAGAGTAACTGACATGAGCAGTTTGTTCCCTGAATCTCTTATTTTTGGATGTGTGGACAGTACAAGCTTGGAGTTGTCAAAAAAACCCGCATTCCCAAATAAAACCTAGTATCCTATTCATAATCAACATGCACGAGAATGTCATTGCTTCCACCCACCCTTAAAGTAAATGGCCTTACTGATGCCTTGACATCGTCTGACAGCAGGATCACCTCTGCCACATTAAAAGCTTTGCAGTATTGTTGACAAAGAAAGATCATTGCAGATTTTGTGACCTTCTTCAAAAATCACCTGTTCTGTTTCCCTTTTAAAGAGCATTGTTACAAGTACTAATATTCTGTCTCCTTAGTTAACAGTGGATTGACCATATAGGAACAAAATGGATAGTGTGTACCCAATATTAAACCTTCTTAAAGATTTGGAAAAAAAGCCTTTTTATTAGAAAAAATAAAATTCTATACCATAATGGATATGGCAACACACTGTTGAGATCTAAAAATCAGTAAGTCAATTGAACCAGCCTATGTGAGTGATGCATAAACTCTCTTCTAACTGCAGAAACCAATGAGACCGTACAACGCTTCTCATAAAGCGGTGACACCAATATTAGGACGTATTAGTCCTAAATATTAGTCCGTATTAGTCATTTTAGTCCAAGTTTAGGACGTATCCTACACAATTTATTTCTGTTCATTACAACACAAATAGAATTTTACAGCATCAGTCACAGCATACTGAATGTGATGGGGGCCATGCTGTGACCACTGGTCAATAACAACACAGGAGACTGAAGCTGGCATATAGTAAGAAATCTAGAATAATTTAATTGAAATGGAATTTAAGTTTACTAGTTTATTACTAATTTTAATCTTAGTGAAAGGAGGGGATTATTTTTAAAGAAGCATCATAGGAAGTGAGAGAATTAAAGGAAAAATAAATGTCTTGGGTCTTTAATACTCACAGGTTTGAGCAACAGTGGCTTTACACGACTGTGTTGCATTTCTGAGACCTTCCGATGAAGCAGATCAAATTTTTTATCCAATTTCTGAATGGCGTCATACATGGCCTGACAACAAACATAAGAGTGAAAACAGTATTGTTTCACAAGAACCCAATTTAAATCTGAAGATATCCAAGAAACTTCAATTAAGGACAAAATTACCTCCCTAAAACTGGGTAAGATCTGTAGATAATATATACTTTCTGTAAGCATATTGAAGATCAACTCAGATACAAAAATGCAAGTAGAATGGTAAATATCACAGTAAAAAGAATTCTCAGAGAAGCTTACTCTTGCAACTTTAATGTGGCTGGCACTTAAAGGTTGTTCTTCCTGCTTACAGTGGATGTTTTATTTTTACGTATTTGGAGCATTTTGTCTTACACTGAAAAGCTACTGACAAGCTCTACAGCAAGTTAGGTATTATGATATGCTATTTTAAGGCATAATAAGTTTCCAAGTACACAGGTAAAAGGCTTACAGGCAGCCACCAAAATACTGACTTCCAGATCACCAATGGGAAATGTATTTAGAAAAATACTATCTGTAAAGTAAGAGTCCAAACTGGAATTGAACGTGGCCAGGGACGTCAAAGACAACAAGAAGGGCTTCTAGAAGTACAGAGGTGACAAAGGAAGGCTAGGGAAAGTGTAGGCCTGCTGCTGAATGAGACAGGGGACCTTGGGCGACACGGGACATGGGAAAGGCTGAGGGATTCAATGCCACCTTTGCCTCAGTCTTGATGAGTAAGACTGGCCTTCAGGAATCCCAGGTCCCAGAGGCCAGGGGGAAAGGCTGGAGCAAGGAAGACACACTGGGTAGAAGAGGATATGGTCAGGCAGTACTTAAGCAAACTAGACATACATTAAGTCCAAGGGGCCTGATGGGATGCGCCCACAAGTGCTGAGGGAGCCGGCTGATGTCATTGCGAGGCCACTCTTGATAACCTTTGACCAGTCATGGCAAATGGGAGAAGTGCCCAAAGACTGGATGAAAGCAGATGTCACCCCTCTGTCTTGAAGAAGGGCAAGGAGGAGGACCCAGGGAACTACAGGCCAGTCAGCCTCACCTCCATCTCTGGGAAAGTGACGGAGCAGCTATCCTGGAAACCATTTCCAGGCAGATGAAGGAGAAGAAAATCATCAGGAGTAGTCACAGCATGGCTTCACCAAAGGGAGGTCATGCTTGTCCAACTTGATAAACTTCTGCGATAAAACAACTGGTCTGGGAGATGAGGAGAGCAGCGGATATTGTCTACCTCGACTTGAGGAAGGCCTTCAACACTGCATTCCATAAGATCCTCACAGACAAGCTGCTGATGTACAGGTTGGATGAGCAGACAGTGAGGTGGATTGCAGACTGGATGAATGGCTGGGCCCGGAGAGTGGTAATCAGCTGCACAAAGTCCAGATGAGGGCCAGTAACTAGTGGTGTACCCCAGGGATCAATACTGGGTCCAATCCTGTTTAACATCTTCATTAATGGTCTGCATAATGGGCAGAGGATACCCTCAGCAATTTTGCTGATGACACTAGACCGGCAGGAGCAGCTCATACACCAGAGGGTTGTGCTGCCATCAAAGAATTGAAAAAACTACTAATTTTATTGAAAGTGTCTGATCTTCAGTCAATCCCCAAGGTCAAGTTTTCTTTCAGATGTTAAAAATTTGTGTTGCTTTACTAAAGCAATCAAACTTTTTAAAGCATTGTTGTAAAGGTCCAAATTTTCAGACATAAAAGCCAGATAAATCAAAGCATTCAAAGTCCATCAGTTATTACTATATGTTACTGTGCGACATAGAAAGTTCCTTCTTCAGTGTTTCCAGGATTTAGCAACTCAAGCATGATGCTCAAACAGCAATTTAGACATACACTTCCTTTATACTGTTATAACAGTATAAAGTAATGAGATAACAGAATATTAATCTAGTATTGAAAAGACACTGCCAACTTGAAAATATGTATCAGGCACACATCATCAGCTATTACTGCAAAAAACACACAAGGACATTGTAACTATGAATTACAAAGAGGAAATGTTTCTTCAACTAACTAAAGCAATTTCTTCTGTTGATCTACAGCATAACTTGACAAAAATTTTTAAAAATACATATGGCTATGAAAAAAATTTCTAGATTGGATTTGTAGTAGATGGAATTTCTAATTATTTTCAATTTTATCAAAACCAACAGTTAGGTTTCAATATGATAGCTATCTTTTAAAAAAAATTAAATATCCTTAGACAAAAGAATCTATAAATCTCCCCCAAATCTAGAAATATCTCAAGGAAGCATTAAAAAACCTTAAATCAGTGTGGACAGCACAGGCATTATTAAAAGGCTTCATGTAGCCCTACAGCAGATTTACTGGGAGAATGTGGTAACAACGGGGTAAAGGAGATGGAAAGGGGCTAGCAGGCAGCAAAAGAGGCCACATCTTCTCATTAGCACTACTTGATACAGCACACATTCCCAGACTAGCAGCAAGAATGTTAGTCACACTTAGTCGATTTTCTTCCACAGCATTGCTGAATATACGCTTAAGGAGACTTCCAAGACACTAATACTTGGCTACAAGCCACTCACAAACTATCCTCCCTAAAGCATGGCCTGAATGTCTTTCAGTCTATAGAGTACTATGACTCCAGAGTCATATAAGTCCTCACCTGAATAAATATGGGATGCTTTTAATTTTCAGTGCAGTGATTTTCAGTCTTGCCAGCTACTGCTTCAGAAGTCAAAAGCAAAGAACTTGCCAAAACACCACCACCAGGATTTTGGCACACTTCTGGCAGGCCTTGTGTACTTTCAAAAGCTGGATGCATGTGACTGTCAGATCTTTCCCATTACTGTGAAGCCCCTCCCAATAAATCACTAGACTTTACATTTTGTATTAAAGCATAATATTTGAAAAGCACTCTTGCCAGCTATGGTGTGAAAAAGTTCAGAGAATATGAAGACATAGATTATTTTTTCATTGAAAATATTGAAGATAAGTGGGCAATTAACAAATGAACAACTGGAAAGGATGAAGTCATAGGTTATCAAATATAGAATGCAAATCTTCCTGAAATTTAACTAAAATTGTTTAAATGCCATTTCAGAGGTAAAGAAAAAAAAAATACCTGGCAATAACTGAGGACCTCCATAAGAGTTTTCTGCTGATCTCCAATGTAGGAAGCTTCAGATACAATACTCCCCTTTTTCATTAAAATAATAAAAAATAGTGTAAGCTAGTAATATAAACACAGTCTTAAGATATCACATTAAGCCAATAAATCCCAACTTTGAACATCACGTGTTATTTCAGTCTACCCCAAAACGTGCATCCCCAAAGCAGCTTTTCACAGTCGGTCAAACAAAAGAAAATTTACTTACACATTCATAATCTGGTTCATACTCATAAATGACACTGTCACTATCTTCATATGCTCGTTCCCTGGTTCTCATCTGGGAAATAACATAAAGAAATTGTAAGGTTTTGAATAACAAAAGAATTCAAAATATAAACTACAGAGAGAACCTGCTAGGAATCCAACTTGGACACTTTCGGTTGTAGCTATATTCCTTCCCCTGGCTACAAAAGGGCCCAAGAAAGCGAGACTCAACACAGTCATCTCATTTATGTGCCTGTGGTTAGGTCATATGAAAACTCACCTCAATTTTCTTTTAAGAGTATCTTATTCTGGTTTAACATAAACCTCTTGCAAATTTATACAATAATATGTATTTTTATTTAGTTATTCTAAGGTCAGAACTTTCTCATCTAACTATATATGTACTATATAGCCAGGCTTATGTAATTATGAGACTCCATGTAGATTTTTACACTAATTTAAGTAAATCAATTTGAAAAAAAAAGTGTATTTATTTCAATGGGTATAACTCTGCACATAGAAGCTGTAAAAATGTCTAAAAGACATTAATTTTCTCACCGCTTGAAAACTGCTCTTAGACAGGACTCAACAGTGCCACCACCTGGACAATTCCGACATTTTTCTTTACTGGATGGGAGCAGTTCCTGTCCATCCACCCTAAGTCACATTTCACAAATCTGTTGTTTTGTGTTTGTGTTTTGGGGTTTTTGTTTGTTTGTTTTTTTAACTAAGTAATATTTAATCAGGTCTTACTTTAAAAAAAGGAAGGTGGGGGGGGGGGGAGGTTGGGGGTTGGTTTGTTTTACAACAGGCAGAATTAAACAGAGTGGAACTGCTTTTATAGCATTAAAGACACCCAGACTGTTGTAATTTAAGAATATGGTGACATGAACTAAGCTTCAGACTGCCTCAGTTAAAAATATATGTAGTCTGTCTTTGGACAGACTTGTTTATGGAGGCAAACCCTTACTCAACATTAAGTTTCAACTCTTATCCTAAATTGCACAAAGAGATTTTTATTGAAAAAATAAGAGCATCTACATGGGAAATTGGTGTAAGTTACTCTCCACTGTACACTATCTGTTGTTATACACATGTACAGTATCCAGCACAACAAGGTTTTACTCTTGCTAGTGACATGCAGAAAACAGACTCCACAATCAGTGAGATTGTAAAGTAGGTATGTTCATTCAGCGCTGGGCAGCACGGCGGGTAGTCCCACCAAAGTCGTGCGCGCCCGATTTGGCAGTTCACTTTAAATTTATACAGTCAAGTGTTACATATACATAGAGTTTCGCAATACACCTATACATAGGCATTACCTATCCCTGCTTCATATTAAAATTAGCTCTAGGAAGTCATTTCCATAGTCTCCTCTCAACTGCGCTTGCACAGTGCCTCCTTATGGTGGTCGTCTGGTGGTCGTGAAGATGAAGGCTGTATGTCTTCTTCACAGTGAACTCTTAACCTTCTGTCCTTGCGCTGACTCAGTTGTCCCTTGGCATTTGTCCAAATCACAAGGTCGGTCCTGGCTGGTTCTTGGAGCCACTGCTGCTTCTTATCAGGGACTATCTCCTGTCCCAGCCAGCCTCAACAATGCAAGCGTTAAACATCACTTCTCATCCCCTTGGGCTATGTCTACCTCTACTGAAACTTCTTTAACTTCATTATAAGCTAGATAATTATTAAACAATTCTTATACACATTCATATATCTACTATATCTGCTAAGGTTTCTTTGGTTCCCCGTCTCACTAGCAGCTTCCATGCACTACATGGATCTCCTACCCACACTTCTTCACTGGGATGTCATCAAATGAGCATACAAAAGTGAAGGAAAAATGGCATTCCCAATAACAGGGAAACTGGCCTCAAAACAAAGGGCTACTGTTTGGTGAAACATACCACATTGTGTCCCACTAGAGTAGGGGCAAGTCGTTTTCTTTTATTATGTGAACACATGAAGTCCATTTTTTCAGGGCTGTGACCATTTCCTCGCTGCATACTTGCAGAATGGCTCATTTGTGATGCCACTCCTTCAGCTAGCACTGATAAGCCTTCGTTTCCTAGAAAAGTGGAGAAAAAGCAAAGCACATGAGCAGGTTTACCACTGCATTAAACATTTCACTACAAAAAACATGCACAGTCACCCTTTTTTTTTTTAATTTTGGACTGCTTGGTTATTTGAAATTTATTTACTAGCATATTATTAAACACATATTAATCCAATTTATTTAGATCTGAAATTATAAATTCAATTTAATAGTCTTTCTTCCAAACTTTCTCCAGCCTCCATTTAATTTGCTTTGCTTTTCACTGTTGATTCTCTATTCTCATTTCCATGTCCGATTGTACAAAGTCACAGAATTCAAAACCCCAACAAAACCAGTTAACTGAAGTTCAGGCAATACACCCACAATGTAAAACACAGTTCCCATTTGTTTAGTCCTCAGCTGTCCCTTCCCTAAACTTACGGGGTCTCCACAAGTTTTGTGCTGAAGCACTGTGCAACAAAAAAGATCTGCTCAAAGTATCTCCTCTGTTGAGCCAGTGTAGGTCAGGGACTACCAAACACAAACTATCCACAAGCAATACACAAAATGCCTCACCTCTTCATGTATGGGCCTGGCACACAGTTAAAAAGCAATTACCACAGTTTATCACTGCTCCATCCTAATTCTTTTGAAGCCCACAGGATTGCCAGACCTACCTTTTGAAGAATGTTAAAGGAAAAAAAAAAAAGTTAAGAAAAAAGGCGTATCTCTACTGTCAAATCTGCCTGTCCATCATTTACAGGCTCTACCCTCAAGCTTTCAGGAAAGGGCTACGGTAGCTCTTTTAAAGAGAAATAAAAACACTGTTAAGAGAGGAAGAAGAAAAAAAAAATTAACTATTTCCCCTTGAGTTCTATATATTTTAGCTATAGACAAGCCAAGCACTATACAGATAACCAGATATAGATATAGCTAACAGAAGATATGAAAAGACAAGTAAAGCTTAAGAAGACCTTTGAAGGTTTCCAAGAAATAAGGAGAAAAACTTAGCTGGCATAAAAAGGCAAAACCAAGTCTCCACCATACTATCTGCTGTGAAGGAGCTTTTTGGAGCTTAGGTCAAGCTGAAAAGGTACGGTGGGGAAGTTTTGTGGATACCTACAGTAAATTCCTCCCAAGTAAAAGGGGCTGCATGAGAAAAGTTACACGGGTACTCTTACTACTTTCGCAAAATAATGGAACTAATTTCATGGCCCAACTGGAAAGTAGAACTACTATCTCAGAAGCAAAGGAAGAGAAAGCAAATCAAATGGGACAGGGACAAGCTAAGAAACCACTGAAAAGCAAAGACAACTGCATTTCTAAGCACTACAAGAGGAAGGGCAAGGGGCAGGACAAAAAAGTAGTTATATACTCAATATCATAAGCTAGAAAAAAATTTTCCTTGCATGAAGAGCCCAGACAAAAGTTGTAGCAGAGCTGACAGATGCTACCTAGGCAAGATCTGCGGTAGATTTTAATTAATGTAGTTAACATCATTTTGAAATCACTATCAATAACTAAGTAATAAAAATACACATGCAATTACTTAATATTTCTTCTCTTAGGTGAAGATTAAAACCTACCTACCCTGCCACGCAGCTCCAGAGTTTGCTTCCTTTCCCAGAACACCTCATCCTTCTGTCTGTGTCACACAGACCAAGCTAGCACTCATCTCCTACTACTAAGCACCCCCAGAACTGAGAGCCGGGGAGATCACAGTGCTCTGTGGGACCAACACCAATACAGGCAAGAGGACATGTTGAAAGCAGAAGGGGTGCAGGGCAGCAGGATTAATGCACTGGCACAATGTAGTCACTCAAACTGCAGATAACCTTCTGCAGCCAAACCAGAACGCCACTTCACCTGGAGAAGCATTAGGTCCCTGATTTAATTACATTTTAAACATACTATGCTTATGTTAAGCTAGACAACTTTCTGATTAGCTTCCCAAATTTAGATTTAGGCATAAATACGATGACCTAAAAAACAGTGCCAGCAAAAGTGACACCAATTATGTGGGCATAAATGGATAAGTAAAAAGCATAATAAAAGTGTTCTGCAGCAAGCGGGGAGAAATAAAGACCTAGATATGTATCTTAGTGATGCTGAGCTTGCTCTGCCAGCTAAGTATCTGTAGGCAAGAAGATATGAAACAAAAGTAAAAGAAACTAGTTTGGACAGACAGAACCAGATCTGAAGAAAAGGCACTGCTCTACAAGATAGTAGCCTAAGATGGTGATTGAATAAAAACAGAGAAAATTCCAGTTCAAAGAGTTAAGTTCAACAGTTATATTCAAGATAAAACTTACACCATGTTTTGGTCATACATCTCTCTATGCTCAATTTTAACTAGACAATACCTAGTGCTAACAATCTACAACAACAGAAGCTCTAAGCCCAGAGATGACACAACCATCTTTCACCTTTTAAAAATCAATCATACCCAGTCATCATGATGCCTTTGTTGATAATAAAAGAATTACTCATGTCCTGAAATCAAGGTCAGCAACTGTCTATGACAGTTTCTTGGGCAGGAATTTTTTTTTTTTTAATAAAACAGCAAAAAAAACCAAAATAAACCACCCAAACCATCCTCCTCCCCAAAATATGTTTTTAGACATAAATGTACAAAAAAATTACAGTATAATCTACTGTCAAGTAGAAGACCAGAAAAGATTAAAGGTTCTCAGAAGCACCTAACAACACTAGGAAACAGAGATGTAACTTAACTCTGCTGAAGACAAATACTGATGAGATTCTCTATAAAGTCAAATGGCTAAATAAAAAAAAAAAAAACAAAACAAAACAAAACCCAAACAACAAACTAATAAATGCCATCACTTAGTTACAGTCATTTTCCTTGCTAACTTGGCAATACTGCTACTGGGCTTACTAAATGCTCATAACAGCTATGATTAATTTTTGTCTGGGCCAATGGAGAATTGGGTAAGACTTCTGAGAGACTTTGATCTTGCATGTTAAAATAATACAATGAATTTAAGACAATCACCAAAGGCTACTTACAGCTAATAATTTATGACCTTAAACAACCATCTTACTATTGTTGCACACCAGTATCTCCAGTGCTCCACTAAATTACACTGGACAGTTTATCTAAAAACCTCATTTTTGGGGTTAGGTTCTTCCATGACATTTATTTTCCAAATTGCTTGCTAATTCACTCCTAGGTATACTACTTTATAAGTAAAAAATTGGTTTTTTAAAAGATAATATTTCAGTGGGTTCACTATAATAAAGACCTCTAAAGTAGTAACTAAAAAGCTCTTTTTAAATGCATTGCCAAGCAATTTCTATAAAGTAGCTTTCTTATAAAATATGTTTTAAAGATATGGGTAATACAGAAAGCATTCAAGACAGCAGCGCTGAACATACAGCATTAACTATTAGATCACAATAAAAACGAACAGTAATTACCATAGGCAAGTTGAGCCACATGGTGAACAACACTGTTTACTTCAGAGTTCTGTTCCATTGACATGCAGCTTTGTGTGGACAATCCATTTTCTCCATGGTCAATAATCACTGCTTCAACATCGTCCTCAACATTCACAGATGCGTAATCTATTAGCATATGCAGAAAGAGAAACAAGTAAGACTAGACACCATTCTGAGTATCAGATGACAACTGTAGTGCTTGTATCATGTCTAGCATTATCTGAATTGTACCATAGCTAATTTAAAGCCAGTTTCACTTCAGCATCTAAATGTGAAGTCACTTTTAAACACAGGCACTGAAGTTTTAACACACACTAGAAGGGAAGCAGATTACTAATGCTTCGTTGGCAGGATTCCTGAAACTATTCAGTACCCAACTCTTCCCACAACGTCCAGCTTCAACAGGAACAGTTATAAGCCAGTACCAAGCACTTCTCAGAACTCCACTATTTACAATCAAGCATATGACATTAAATTGGTTTAGAAATTTTACTTTCATAAATAAGAAATGCTTAATACACTTGAAACAAACCAGTCTACAATCCTAACTGCATATTTGGTATTCAGATCAAACCAAACATGGGCTCCTGATGAGATGCTGTGCAGAAACACTGAATGGCAAATCTCCAGTACCAGATTTTTTCCTACATACTACATCAATAAAAAATGTCCTGGTTTGAGAATAACTGTATTATAGCTATTATAGCTAGATCTGGTGTTCTGGGGAGGGAGCAGAATTTATTCTTGATGAAACAAATTAATGGAAGGAATCATACCATGAACCACTAAAGGTAGTAGATAAAACTTAAATTCAGCCAGCACACTTGCATAACACTAGTTATATGAACACATGCTGTATTTTCCACAGGATACCCTGTTCAGTGAACGGGATGGACCGAGCTCCAGGAAGGAATCAGGCTGTGTAACAGTGGTCTGGTTCTTTACTCTTAAAGACACAATTCACTCCAAATCATGCTCTCTTCTCTCTGTTCCAATTTCTTAAGAGACCAAAAGGTGGGAAAGAAGCTGAATTCCGCAGGCCAAAGTTTTCCCTCTGGCCATCTAATCTAATTATTTCCCTCTACTCCCATCTAATCCAGATGAAACAACACAGCAGCGTTTGGATTTGGCTGTCATCAGATTAGGAAAGACTTCACCAAATTGAGGGTGTGCTCAGAAACACCCATCAATTGCCAGGCAGTCAATAGCTATGTTTACAGTAGTAAATGAAACCAAAAAGCTAGTTGGGGCATAGTTGCTCTGCAAAAAGGAGTTTAGCTGAGTGGACATGAGCTGGGATATGTCACTTAGGCTCAAGAATGGTTCTCGACCAGTTTTAATTAGCTGCTGTGAGGGACCAAGAGACTGTGAGAGACTGGCAACCATTTTGTCTTAAAACAACCAAGCAGGTAGCTGCAAGCAGCTGAAATAGGACATGCCCTGCAGAGGTGGGGTAGTGAGCTGTTTGTGGGAGGCTTTCTAGTGGTTGTGCCTCGAAGAAGCTTTCTGACAAGGGTCTTCCTGGGAAGTTTTCTAGCAGCTGTTTTGGACATTTTGTCACAGGTTCAGAGTCGGAGTTTTGCCACAGGCCCTTAACACAGCAGTTGGGTAAACAAGTTAAATGGGATAAGGGCACATCAGCAACACCCCCCACACCCCCCTAACTCCCTCAAGAACTTTCAAGAAAACCCCACAAGGCTTGCGTGAAGGACTTGCACGAAGGGCTCTCCAACGAGGGTATGAAGCAGGTGGGGGGAGAGCGGGGACGGGGACACACACCAAGCCCCCAGGCATGCGCCTGCTGCCTGAGAAATCCAGTTTCTACTGAGACTCCTTCCTCACTGGATCCAAGGGTGGTGATACTTACCTCTCCTTTTTTCTCTTATCTCTCCCCTCCCTCCTACTTTGTTGTTAGGAATACTTGGCTACAGCTGTTAGGTGTCAAGTTTTTTATTCAAAATATCTGCTACGCCAAATTTAGCCACACTTGTGTATAAGTCATTGTTAAATAAAACACATTTTGGCATTTAGGAGCCATTGTCATGACTCCTGCGCTGGGATTTGCTGAGCGAAACGGGGTGTTGAAATTTTCCCTGTCCCTCCTGAGTCATTGTTGTGACGCTTGTGTGCTGCAACAGACTACTAAAAGATCACCTCCCCCGAGCCTGCCGAGTGGGATGGGACATCTAAATTGGTGTCACGGACAGGATAGTCTGAAACAGCAAGGAGGGTTTGTAATAAGAAAAAAAAAGGGGGGGGGAATATCAGTTGGAGTGCTGAGGAAAGGAGAACTGACATTCAGCTGAAGCCGAATTCTCCAATAGAAGATCATGGCAGCCCGAGATAAACCCGATCTTGACTGCTCCCTGCTGTTGGATTTGTTAAAAGGATATAAAGCATGTCCCACTCCGCCAGGTTAACGGCTGGGCGGAGAAAAATTGGCAATCTCTGAAGAAGTAGTTTGGCAAAAGAAAAACATCTTAAGGCTGGTAAAGGCAAGGCAATTAATTGTCTGTGGTGTTCTGGGGGTGGCACTAATAGCCACCCAGAGGGACAAACATACCATTAAGCAAACGGAACATGAGGTGAATCAATCCCTGCAAGCGATAGAGTATTTCCATACATTCTGTATGGTATGTCTAAATATTTTGATGGTCTTATTTTGTACCAGCCGTGGAAACTGGTTTGCTACTAGGTGACTGTAAAAGTAAGATTTGGTAAATAATTATTAGAAATCTTATACTAACACTGTGATTGAAACAGTAGACAAAAGTATAGTCAAGCAATTAACTAGTAGAGGTAGTTACTCATAAGTTTTGCAGTTCTTTGCTCTTATGACTAGATGTTCCTGTACACTAGATAAGAACAATGTTGAAACTGACCACGTGACTGAAACTGCGTTAAGCTTCAAGGTCAAAGAACAAGGACAAGAACAAAGACTTCAAGGACAGCCAACAATCTCAAATGGATTGGTGGTCGTAAAAGCTGCCCTTCAACTCAAATGAATGCTACATTGCACATGATCGGATGTAGGCAGTACTATGATAATCAGTTACTATAATTTGTATGTATACTCATGCGATTAATATGTAATTGTTACTCCATATAACCTGTTTGTGCTGAAGCTGTGGCATGCACGCTAGGTGGAATTATCCCCCGTGCATCCAGCACTGCAATAAAGAATGCCTGCTTTCTAAAACTCCAAAACAAGTCTTAGAGAGTTTCTTCAACTGGCTTTCCGGTATCACAAGAATTAGTTAAAGTGCAGGTAGAATTAGAGGTAGAATGAGCTAAACGGCAACAGGCTGAGGAAATAGTAAAAGAAGGAAAGAGGGTTGTGGAAAACCTTCAAGACAGCCTGCAGGAAGCTTGTATTAGGGAAAGAGACTTAAAGGTGCAACTAGCAGAGTATGAAAACGATTTAAATGGCAAATCCAGTTTCTCTAGCTTTGCAAAAGAAGCTGATATTGTCAGCCAAGAAAGTGATCCCAATTACCCCTGGAAAGAAATGGAAGAGGCTAAGGCTAAATCCATGTCTAATCCAAAGATGCGACCTCTCATTAAAATGGAGGTTGAGTAGGGGGGGAGATGCGGAAAATGATCAGCCAAACATTATTGTCAAACAGATACCCTACAATGCGACCAAGTTAGCAAAATTGCAAGAAAAATACAGCAGGCAAGCTAGAGAAACCAAAACTGAGTATGTTTGGAGTTTCTTTGACTGAGAGAGACAGAATAAAATTATTGGAGGAAGAAGCTCAGGGATATTGGGGTCCAGGGGTATTCCTGACTGTGGATGACCCACGGGAGCCCTGGTCCTTGACTCAGTGGGCAGCATATTATGGGGGATTGGACCCCATCAAAAGAGGAGACCTGGTTGCTATTCCTACCTCCAGGCTGAGTTGGCTTATGAAGAGCATAAAAAAGGCAGCTTGTCTCCAACTTACACATGATACACATCTTGTTGTGTGTCAACCCTCTCCCATGTTATTAATTGCTAACCCTGATAGAATGACTCCCCTGATTAAAGGGCTTCCCGACTCCCTAAAGGTGTATGCGGTACAAATTCAGGACTAAGAGCAATTTTGGTGGCCAGACCCGGCAGAGGGGCCACTCTTACATGGGGACAAATTGCTCAGGAGCTAATAAATTATGGCCGCTGGGTGGGCTTAATTGGTAAGGACATGAAAGCCTCTGCGGGGGTCCGTGGACCTGAAGTAGAGGGTAGGATGTCCTATCTACCCAGTAAAAGTGAGGTGGGTGGGGGATCGAGAAATCAGCTACGGAAGTAAGGGGTTAAGTAAAGGACTCCCTCGAGAACTAAGGGACGGCTTACCCCTTCCGAATTTACAATTGTTACTAAAATGTGGAAACCCATACGCAAAAATCTCCTGAAAAAAGGAGGCGGTCCCTCAATTCCGATGCCTCAAAAAGTCGCCGCCCCTACAGCACCGCTGGAGGAAGGCCGTAATTCTCCGGAATCGGGAAACCCCTTCCGCGGTCCACTAAGTGAGCCGGGGGACGGCCGGTGGGTTTGCATTAGAAGGCTCACAGAAAACCACCAGGGGAACTCTTAGTAACTTTTGCCCTGGGTCCCTTTAAAACGCCGGTTACCTTTCTCGTAGGCACAGGGGCTCAGATGTCAGCATTAAACAGTGAAACGGCAAACCGAAGCGGAAGAGCACCCGACAAAAAGCGTATTTGAGTTACTGATGTTTTCGGAAATTCCAGACCTCAACCTACGGCCCGAGTGCAAAGCTGGTTGCCCGGGGACACCACTCCCACTGTAACCACAATGATAATAGGCGTCCTTCCCACCAATATCCTGGGATTAGAGCTATTAAAGGGGAAAGCCTGGATAGATTCTAAAGGGAGAGAGTGGAAATTTGGCTCCCCGGTTGTTCCGATTAGGCTTCTGCGAACTGTGCCGCAGCTTCCCCCCCCTCTAAAATTGTAAACGTGAAACATCCTCTACCCCTGGGAGCAAAGGAGGTTATCACCCCAGTGATAAAAGAGTTACAAGAACAAGGGGTGATCACCCAGACCCACTCCCCATACAATTCCCTTGTGTGGCCCGTATGGAAGCCAAGCGGAAAGTGGCGACTAACCATAGATTACAGGCGCCTGAACGCTAAAACCAGCCCTTTAACAGCGGCACTGATGTACTTAAGAAGTGATGTACCACAAAGGTCTTGTGAAATAAGATACCCTTTGTATACACAAGGCATGCCTTGCTAACGGCTGTGGCCCTGAAGAACTAAAATACCGCTAAGAAGAGAACATCCTACCCCAGGAGGCACCGAAAAGTTTAATAATGGCTAATAGGCATGACGTCAGCAAAAATCTTCGATAACTGGAGGAAAGGTAAAGGCGGCAGGGGGGAGATCATGACCACCGACTCAATTCCAGACCAGAAATACTTACCCCCTAACTGTCCTTGAGCATGCGCTGTAGAATAAAAGAACACTGTACCTTTAATTCAAAACGGGGAAACTTTAACCCAATAGAAACTGTGCTAGGTAAGTGACTACCAGTAATAGCTTTGGGGAAGAACTTTGGAAATTGAATATGAATAACTGAACCGTATAAATTGCTTGTCCGTTTAGGTATGAAGTGTGCTAGCTTTGTGGATTACCATCTAGCCCCCATCTTTGCGCAAACATGAATTGGAATAAAATACCTCTGCTCTGTGTGTATATTGGCATTTCGCACACCGGGTAAATGACCCCACTTGTGGGACAACAGCACTGCCAAATATAGCTGAGCTAACCTCCACCATACAAGAACAGGCCCATCCAATTTTAGCTACTATTGATATGAAGGACATGTTCTTTATGGTGCCCTTGCAGGAGAATGATCAGAACAGATTTGCCTTCACAAGGGAAGGGCCAAAATCTATAGCTAAAGCAACTCAGCTGGAGGATAAACATTGACCAAACAGGAAAATACAGAAAGGGAAAACACCTCACTTCCAAAAAATATCTTGATTAATTACAACATTTCTACAATGATGTAGAAGCAATGCAGCAACAAAACTCAAAACTTTTAACCTCTAAGATGGTGGTCAGGATCCTCCTCATCCCCAGGGCTTTTAACTTCCATCACCCATTGCTGAACATGGCTGCTCTCATACAGGGAAAGGAAATTATTCCCTCTTCAAAATGGCACTCTTAATGGACAGTCAAGAAATTTTGAGATTAGAATACACGACCCATTTCTATGAAGGTTTATCAACATGACTGGTCACTGCAACGATAAGGAAAGCTGCTCCAAGAAATGCAGACCCACCTGCTTTATACCAAGCACCACTTTTCTTAATGTATTCTAGTTGTCTTGCCTCTAAAGTCAGTGGACAAATTTAAATGTCTTTGCTGTAGATTGACTACATTCATCACCAAGAGAATGTCTGTGCTCAAGAATATTTTGTTTAGAAGACTTGGCAGCTAATATTAGCTAGTTTAAAAAAAAGGGGGGGGGGCGGGAGGGGGAGAAGCAGTTCTTATCTTATAGGCCTATACATATCTTATTCAGGCAAGGGAAAACAACTCTTAATGTTACTACTGTAGTCATTCTTCCATGTGAGGACAACTTCATCCATTCAACTACAATCTTCACACCTTCAAAAACTTGTGACAAAAGAATTCCAGCTTTTTACTCATAGTCTTAAAGAAACTGCAACTTAGTCCTGTTAGCAATTCTAAGTATTTCTGATGCTTCTTAAAAGTGCTAGCAATATGGAGTAATACCATCTATATAGCACCAAATAATATTAAATCCAGATCTGTCTCTCTCAAGTAGAAACTACAAACTGCCAAATTCCATGATTAATTTGTACTCCTAAAAAAAAAAGAAGCCATCAAGATTTTTTTACTTGTGACTTGAATGAAGATGCAACTGCATTTCTTGTGCCAAGTTAATTTCATTGTATTAATTAACTCTACTGACACAAAATATCATGACATAGATATTTAGACATTTCCAGTAAGTCTAGAAAGGAAATTATAAATTTAAAAAGTGTGATTAAGAAAATATTTTAAGCTTATATGTTTCAAATAAGGCTTTTACTGTGAAGTGAATTACACATTATAGTAGGATTAAACAGGGTGGTTTATCCAGTCATTGGAAGAAGTTATCAGTTTAAGAGAACTCTGACTTTGTTTGAAAACTGAAGTGACAATCATCTAAAATTAGAAAACATCACCAAACTAATTTCCTTCTCAGACTCAATGCATGCTCTGGGTTATACGGTATAGACTATGACACTATTTTCGGTAAGGCAGTAGGATATGCTATAATATAAGGTAGAGGTTCATTAAAAAAATGCATTGTACAGAAAGATAGTTGTAGACAGAGCAGTGCTGTGAAGTGACCAAATTAGAAAGCCAAGATTGGAGGTGCTCTTTTTAATTTAAAAGCTGTTTATGTTCACCATTTAGAATTCTTTCACCAGGAGCTCTTCTCTGCTTCTGCACAAAATCATCAGGTAGCAGGTATTTGTAGAAAGTTAAAGGCACTTAATCGTGAGCCCAGCTTTCATAATGATTTACATGCAAAAACATCCAACTGTGTGTCTAACCCTGCATCATAAGTTACACTGTTATATTAAGTTACAGCTTTTTATGCATCAAAGTAAACCCAAGCATCATAAGGAATTTATTTCCAATAGAGAAATACATGTAAAGGTAAATATGACTTGAAAGTTTTCTCTCTTCTTTGGAAACTCTGTCATTTGATCAACATAATCCAGCAACCAAATGACTGCTTATCTTTTTACTACTGCTCAGTCACCTATCCCAAAATAATATAGTAGTGTAGGCTTTGGTGAAAAGAGCTGAAAACAGAAGAAAAATGTGAAACATAAGAATGAAAGACAAATAAAACCAAACTGCAACGTAAAGAAAACTCGGGCTGGGGAAACACAGACGGACCACCAAAATAACTTAAAGATGGAAAGACATTGATATTAAACATCAAGAAACACTAAAAAAAGGCAAACAAACAAACCCCCCCCACAAAACCCCAAAACCAAACATGAACTCTTTCAAAGCCAGAGTTAAGACAAACATAAAAGTCCCCAAAACTCTGTAGCAACTACAGATTACATACCAACGCAAATCAAGCAAAGCAACCCTACCCAAACAACTAAAAGATATATCAAGGAAGTTACCTGGCTTTAAACTAAGTCACAAAAGGAGGGCCAGCCAGGATTAACTTGGACCACAACTAAATCCTGCTCTATTTCTGGCCTGACACTTAACTCTAACATACACAAAAAAAGGAACTAACAGAAGGAAGAGCACAGGGACACCAGCATCATAATGCCTTTCAGGGGTAGTATCATCCCATCCCAGCTTCAAGTAATCATTTGCCTATTAACTCAATCTCATTGCAGATGTAACCAAGAGTTTTAAGCACATTTCTGCATACTATGATAATCAAAGCTACGAGCACAGAAATACAGCCACATCTGATGCACCAGCTGAAGTCTGAAGACAAGCTGACAGACAACTTCTCTTCCCCCAAGTACATTACTAATTAAATACACCACATAAACCAGTGGGATAAGGAATGACTTGTACCGAGTCAGACATTACCTGATGAATGCTCTCAGTTATTGCGGAAATAGAAACATAGGTAACCATGAGGTATAGAATGGTAAGGAGAGGCAAATGAGAGATAGCTGAAGGCACTGAGTAGTACTAAATCCTATCCCAACATCTGTTACAGAGTTCCTGGGGGCTGCTAGCAAAATCACTAAAACGAAATCAAACTTTTCACAGAAATCCAGTATTTTTTTCTTCATTTTCTAAGAGTTCAGTTAGACACATGTCTGTATTTCTGCAAACGTGATCTCAATACTCCCAAGTGCAACAGACAGCCATGGAAGCTACTGTAAGAGGAACTACACTTTATAGATACTTAAATGCTGCACTCAGAAAAACTGGATACCATATACCTCAAGTCGCATCCTTGGATTTAGCATATTTCTGATAATTTTGTCCTTAATCTAGACAGGCTGTCACAGATCAGAGACACCAGAATACTCTACCACAGGTAAAATGCTTACTAACAGTCTCTGAACACTGAAACAATAGTTAATTTAGAATGCTGTAGTCAGAATTTGCATGACTGAAATTTGCAACAGGTTAAGACAATGGGATCACGTATTGAGCAAATACAAACCAAAATACAGCAAACACAAAGAAGCAGAATAATGAAACCAGATTTCCCTTGGCTTTAGTTTCATATTTGGATTACTGAGATGCTAGTAAGATCAAAACTCGAGGTAAAACAAATCTTAGAGAGGCCTCTGATGTCTAATAAGATCTGAGCTCACACTGCACCTTTTGACTGAGGAATATTATTAATGGCACATCTTTTCTATTGCCAAGGAATTTAGAACAGTCTTAATATTTGTTAAGATTACTAAGTTATAGACAAAGCCGATCAGGAGACTAAAAAATTGAGGACAAAGGAGAAGGCACAGACACCCAGTGCATTACCCTGCACGTTTGCTTAATTGGGAGTATATTAGGATTGCTATGCTCCCACCTTCCTGCACCTCAGTCCTACCCCCTTACTTCGTGCTGACACTTATATAATTGCACAGTGAACTGGCCGAAGCCTAAACACACCAAAAATGAAATTATTTTTTATCCAGAAAAGCTCCCTGAACCTTGAAGTCACACAAGGAAATCGGGCATCTGAGCAAAAGACAACTGAAACCTCTTGAGAGGGTAGGGGACTGTGACGGCAATGACAAGCTAAGTAAGCTCAAACTGATGTGAAACTGTATAAACATTACTCCTGGGAAGGGCAAGGTGAAGCGTGTAACTGACAGAAATAGACCTGGTTTGATCCTAAGTAAGTGAAGCCCATATACCTCTAAGATACAGAAGTTGCAGTACGCATTACGTCTTCGAATGGGAAGATCATTAGGGCAGGCATCTCACTTCAGGAGCGTTACTCATCTCCGCTGGAACTCGGGTTTTGTATCCGAGTAACAGCAGCGCTCGGGGACCTGCTAGGGCCGAGACGTCGCTGTTCCACAACGAAGCCTTCCCCACGTTTTGCCGCTACGCTTACCCACCATTCGAGGGCTAAAGAAAGCAAAAGCTTCCCCCGCCGCAAACCACGCAACTGCCGCTGTGACCCTCCGGCCCTACACCGCCCGCCAGATCATCGCTGTGGCACGGGCGCATTACGTCGGAGCAGGAACTTCCCCGGGAGAGCCCCGCTTCCAGCGCTACCGCGGCACAACCACGCACGCCGGCCCCTCTGCCCACGGCTCAGCTGCGGAAGAAGCGACGCTGCAGGGGCACCTCGGCAACACGCGTCGCCGGGGAAAACGCGCGGGCCGCGGACAACGCGGGAGCCCGCTGGGGCAGGTACGCCGCCCCGCGCGCCCGGAGGGGGAAGAGCGGCGCCTGCCCCCCGCGGGGACCCTCGGCCCGCCCCCCGCGCAGAAACCGTTAGCGCTGCCCGCCCCGCCACCCCCAGTCCGCACAGCGCCTCTAACCGCCCGCGCGCCCTCCGCGCCACGAGCCACCGCTGACGCGGCGGCGACGGGCAGAAGCGAAAGCCAATGGCGGCGCCTCGCCGTGCCGGAACCGGCGAATAGCGCCGGGCGCGGTGGGCGTGGCTCGGCCGGCTCGGCAGAGAACGCCGGGGCTGTCGCGAACGATGAGGGAGCGTCCGCTCTCCGCGTCCCGTCCCGTCCCCCTCTCTCTCGGGGGACCGGCAGGGCGGCGGCGGCCTGGAGCCTTACCCTTGGCGGACATGGCTCGCTGGGGCGGCGGAGCGCGGGGTCCTTCTCGGGTGGGCAGGGCGGCGGAGCGAGCCGGGGCTCCGGCACAGGCAGGTGTGGCCGGAATGCGGCGTTGGAAACGGAAGCGGCTTCTCCGACGTGAGCAGTGAAGCGTTTTGAACCAGTGCGGCTGCGCGCTAGGTGGCGGGGTGGCCCGCCTGGCGAACGGGAGCCGCGGGGGCGGTGCCGCCTTCCCCCTCAGCCGCCCCCCGGGGCCCGGGCCGCTGCCGCGCTGCTGGCTCTCGCGGTACGGAAGGTGGCCCGGTTTGCTCTGCTCTGCTCTTGGCTCCGTGGCGCTGCCGCGCTCCCTGCTAGCCGAGGGCAGCGAGTTCGGTTTCACGCAGGCTCCTCCGTCCCCAGGAGGATGGAGGGCTGCCGAGCCGCTCCCCAAGTCTCTGCGGGAGGGCAAAGCCGTGGGTAACTTCAGGTCCGGCCACCGCGGTTCTGGAACGGCAGAGCCTCTTGTGCAAGCCGTCCGCGGCCGCAGGTTTCAGCATGCAGTAGTGTCTGGTTATCTTGCCACGCCATCAGATTCTGTTTTGGTTCTTTGCGAACTACTTGTTGGAATGGGAGGAATCCAGTTACAAAGGGGTATTAACAGCTGCAAAAGGTTCTCCTCGGAATTTCTGACTACAAAATCGGGTATCATCAGGGCTGCAGTTCATACAGGAACACTCCGGGCCTTTGGGAGTGACAAAATGTAGAAATTTCAGCCTCACCTACCTATATTAACAATTTTGTGCCTTTCGCCCTACCTCCTTCATCTCTATACGCCAATTCATTTTTTTTAAATCAGGCTTGGAGTTAGGGGGTTTGGCAGGGCCACAGGACACCCTGCCCAGACATTCCCTGGCTGTGTTTACGCTCCCCCCCTGGAGGCACAGGGACCTCTTTGGGGAATATGTTTGTGGAGGGATTGGAAGGAGATCCAGGGTGGTGATGGGACCTGATCTGCTTATGGCCTGGGGCAACAAAGTGCCCTATGACAGCCTGCAGGACCTAAGCGCAGCTGAGCAGCACCATGGAGATACTAAAGCAGAGTAACAGAAGGGCAATCCCTTTCTCCAGGAGGTGAAAGAGATGTCTGGGAAGTGCTGTGCAAGGAGAGAGTAGTGTCATATTAAATTTCTTTCTAGCTCTTGCCTGGGTTGAGAGTTCTCTGTTCTGTGTGCACGTGTGTGTATGTGGGTCTGAGTGCAGCACCAGCAGTCAGCTCATGTGTCAGAGGGCCTGTGTGCCTGTGGTGCAGCAACTGGAGTGAGTGCGGGTGTGCGAGCGAGTGTGTGAGCACTAGTGAAGGTCAAGCTGGACTGTCCAGCCAGTAGGTGAAGTGGCCTGGGAGCCAGGGATGTCTCTAAGGGTGAGACTGTGGGGCAGTTGGTTACTGGAGACCAGAGGAGTCCTTGCCAGCTGCTGGAGAGACCGTAGGGTCTGGGGGGTCTCAAGGTGTGAAGGGGAGCATGCATGTGTCTAAGGGGAAGACCAAAGGGTGGTAGCTACGGGGGGATCAGGGTGCCCTGGGCAACACTGAGTCTGTGAGTGGCTCTGTGTCTCTAAGGATGTGGCCTTGGTGGGGCTGGCTATTGGGAACCAGGGGAGTCCCAGCTAGCTCTGCATGTTTAGGAGACAGGGGGCTGAGATGGTCTGCGCCAGCAAGTGCAGTGGGTCTGTGGCCTCAGGAACTTGCATGTGCCAGCAACTGGGAGGACTGAGTGTCTAAGACTAGCTGCTAGAAGGATCCACATTGTTAATATGCATATGTGCATATATATTTTTTTTCTTTTTTTCTCACTAGTGGACCTCCAACCTGCTCAGCTGGAGAGGGAAGCAGGATGAGGCTGTTGGTGCTGTCTGTGTTTGTGTGAGGGATGCGTGTGTTTGTCTGTGATCAGTGTGGCTGGTCACATATATATTTACATATGTGGTATATATGCATGCTCTTGTGTGCATGTGCCTGACGGGAATACACCCTCTGCCTTGCTACTGATGGAACCTGTGGGCATGGAGCTGTGGCAGTCTTACCTCTCTTGGGTGTTGGATCTGGCACAACGTATTTTCCTCCAACGTATAATACTCTATTTTTAAAGTTTAAAGCTTATATCTGAAAGATTCAAGGCCGAGAGAACTACTAAAGATTTGAAAGCCGATACCTGTATAGGTGAGAAAGGCATAATGGCTATATAGCATGCAGATAATTGCTTATCTGTCAGAAAGCTTGTGTAAGAATTACACACATATATAAGGACTATTTATAAACTTAGCCTTATTTCCTAATAAGCATTTTGAGAGAACCCGAAGGATTAGTCAGTGCTTCCTTTATCACTTTCTGATCTTTAGCAGGTTTTAAAAGCTTTTTCTCTCTTTGACATAGATGGCAAGGTAGAAGACCAGCATCTGCAAGCCCCATCTTGAACTGAGTCAGTGCAGTACATCCAGTTTCTTGCACAAGTTTCTTCACCAAAACATATCAGAATTTTATGATGCTTTCCAATTAAAGTACTGGGCTGCAAGAACATTGAGTAAACTATGAGTTTCACTTTCCCGTAAAGCTCGAGTTGATGGGAGAATGCCTGAGTAATAGGGATCCCAGCCAACAATGCTGTATTCAAAATCAGCTTTTATCTTCCCTTTATTTTTTCTGCAGAAACAGAGGAACTTTTTTATGATGGGGCAACATTTTGTGTGGATGTATGGAAGCAGTCCCTGAAAAGAATGATTTGGGACCAGGAAGGTCTTGGGAGGCCACAGATGCTGAATGGCATACTAAGACACAGACTAATAAGTGAAGTACCAGAGTGAGGGATAGGGGATATTGCTGCCTGTGGAAAGAAAGTTCTCAGGGCAAGGATGAAGAAATGTTGGATTTGAAAGGAAACAGATAGAAAAAGTTTGTTGGATATCCGATTTCTGTAGTCTTGTGGGGCAACGGTATTTGGAGGAGCTAAGAGAAGAAAGATATTTAAGGTAGGGCTAAGAGGAATACAGTCTTTAGGAAGTGAAGCTAAATGAAAAGGAATTATTTGACACACTAGAGGCTGTAACGTTACAGCATGCTGGTTTAGAAAGTTTTGTCTTGAAGATATAAAGTGGTAGGCATAATTCTACAAATACTGTTTCAGTGGCTTACTAATCATGTAGAAGGCAGGATGCATTTCAAAAGAAAACTGAAGGAAGTGGAGGTAGGCGGGAGGTTTTTACAGGGAAAGGAGTCAGCTAATAGTTAATGCATTTGAATGCAGAATCATGGTTTCAGAAGGAGTGAGAAAACCTGATCTACAAAGAATTCCTTTTTCTTGGATCATTTTGACTAGAAAATTCCTGAAATTAATTTGTTGGCCATCTTTCCTGGTACTTAGAGTTATGGATCCAATAAAATAAAAATACAAGTTTACCTACTTTAGCTGTTTCTGTAATGTCTTCATTTCAGGTTTGAAACTTGGTATTTTGTAGTGTTGGACATTTCAAACGGCAAGTGAAGTTGTGGACTAACTCCAGTTACACACTGGCCTTCATAGATCCCAAAACTTTTGTGCATTGAGTTGAGGAAACTAATAGAAATTACAGCCTAAATTTATCAGGATTTTTTTGATGGTTCAGCTGGTTTGGCAAAGTGAAATGCACAGCGATGTCCGGTGATCAGAGCCATATCTGGGGAGGATCCCTTGCTTCCCAGACCATATCCGCGTTACGCAGAGCAGCAGACAGATGTGACCAGCAGTGTCCCTGAGAGCAGGCACTAACATTCAGTACTTGCAATGAATGCCTGTGCTAGTCCCCTCTCTGAAATGGGATTTCTGTTGTGGATCAATGCCTCTCTATTTTCTATAAAAGCTCCAGCAAGAGATGGAGATTAAGACATGCCCGCTGCTTGCTGGCTCAAGGAGGACCCCACCAGATTGTGTGTCCGGCCTGAGTTGCTAAGTCTCTGAGAACACTATAGGAAGACTGCATAGGAAGATTTGTTGGGTGGTGGTTGAGTTCCACCCTGGGGAGAAGGTGCCAAAATTATCAGTGTGGCATCTAAGTTTTAACACCCATGTGCTTTATTATCCTCCAACCCCCCTGCCCAAACCTGTAACGCTTCCCATGCATGGTTATATACATTCCTTATATGTATCTACACAGCATGCTGGGATGCTTTGCTGAGAAGCAGGATAGTACAACCTGAGAGAAGCTCGTATATGCAGTGATACTACTTACAGTATCGAGTTTGTATTATCACTGGATGGGCCTGACAGTTGCATGCCATGTATGCATACCCAAAGGTACACGCTGAAGCCTGGATTTTACAAAGACTTAAAAAAGTCACTGACGTCGCATATGTTGTAAATAGTTACAATGCTTTCACCTTGTATATATAAAAAAAGCACTGAGTGTCTTTTATGTAGTCTTAATGTTTAACCTTCTCTTCCACTGAGCATGAAAAAATATACAGGCATACAGCGGGCAGATGAAAACCAGCTTGTGCCTGCCTCTCCTGGCTAAGCTCTTCCTACAGATCTTGCTTATCTGTGTTTTTGGATTGGGAAAGACACACAATACAACAGGAAACGATCTACATGATCATTAACTTCTTGACCATCTGGTTAAAGCAATTGTTATGCAAACGGATTCCTACTTGGAGACTACTCTAAGACCACACCCGTCAGGGCAATCCTGGTATCCTTGCAAAGCATGATTGCAGATAGCCCAGCAGCATTCCCCAAAGCGGACTTTTTTCCATGTGCTCTAAAGCACGAGACTTGAGCATTTCAGCTTTTTTCTAGATGTATTCTTTAAAACACCAAGTACGGTGTTGCAAAGCTACTGACAAAATGACAGCTGAAACCAAAGTTTCATGATTCCCCTCCCCTTTTCCGGCAAGTATGCAATTTTCAAAGAGACGTGCAGGGGCTGTCATTTAAACACTTAACTTCCATGTCCTGACTTGTCAACCTCCTGTAACCAAACTGTTTTAAAATAAAGTAGTGTTTGCACTTCTGTGTTCATCATTTATGGCCTGCTTTTTACCCACGGCTTGTTTTATCTGATAAGGTTCAGTCACTGGATTCTTTATGCCTTGGGTCTGAAGTGTTGCAATTTCATGTTTTCCAGCTGACGATAAAGTCTTTCCACTATTTTTCATCCCAGCTTCCTTTCTCTTACCTGTGAAAGACAAGGGGCAAATTCAGCACTTTTTATATTCTGGCCAAATTGTACGTGTGGGCAAAATTCCGCTTAAAGTCAATGCCAGTTTGGATACAGATTTCCCCTTACTCAGTTTATAAAAACAATTAAGTTGAAGAGAAAACACGATTAAATGGTTTGAAAAGCGTAATGAGCTGAGACTTACCTTTGGAAATAGCATACTTGTAGTCTGTAGATAAGACTTCACATCTCATTAGAAGAAAGTAAAGAGAAGGTGTGATTTAATTGCAGTCACGTTTATTTGCAGTTTCTATACACACTTTCTAGGTAATCAAACTTCTCCGACACATTTTTTTGAGAGGGGTTCACAATGAAACTGTCACTGTTTTTACTAAAAATAAATACAAGACTTAAAGTGTTGCACAGCTCTAAAATATACAAAGGCTTGGATTTAATGTAAACTTTGAAAACATTTTACAAAAGAAACCATCTTTGCAACAATTTAAAAAGTTCATATTTACAAATATTACAAAAATACAAAATGGATGCAAGTCCATAAACCATTGTCTTTTCTGCCAGCATGAACTGGTGCTAGTACCAAAATAGTTACACTGTAACCTTCTTAATTTTTTTTTTAAATTCTTTAAGTCATAACCTACAGTATTTCTCTATCTGCCACCATTGCAGCAAATGCACTCAATCACCGACCTTTGGCAAAAGCAAACATATGCTTTATTTGCTACAACTATTCCATGTCCTCTACACTGCCACAACAACAACAACAAAAAAGTGGGACAATGTTATTTTTCAGAACACACAGCTGTATAACTTCAGAAATCATTTCCATAACATCAGTGCAAACAACGGAACAGTAGGTTAAAATGATAGTTCAGCAGTTTACCTGATGCATGTACTGTACCCTGTCTCAAGAGGTGAGTGATGTTCCCTTCACTCTACAGCTTGTCCTCTGGTGCCTTAATGGCACACCTGCAACACTACAGGGGTCCCTGCCATGCATCTTCTGACTCCCACATTTGCTACAAACTTTTCTTCATAGTGAATCTCTCTTTATTTGGGTTTCAATCTGCTAAATATAAACTAGGAAATTAAACAAAAGAAGTAAGACTATATTTTAATGGGATTGTTCTGTAGCCGTTCTGTATGTGAAGTATTGCCTCACCATTCCAGTCAAAAAAAATTTTTTTAGTGTATATTTATTTATTTATGGTCTCTATTAAATTATGGATTAGTAATAAAAAGTTATATCATCAAAGTCAATTCAGCTGTATTCTCTTTACAGTTTTGAATGACTATTTAACTCAGGGCTATTAAACATCTTGTAAAAATGCTCCTGGTAAAATTTTGAAGGAAAATGACTGAAGATGACAAACTAAGGATTTTCTGCCCAATATCTAAACTTCCTTTACTCATGTTCTCCAGAAAGTGGTTTGTTATATGCTAAATGTTTCCTCTTAAAACATTTCTCATTCATTCACTTCACTTGTGTTCAGACTTTTTTTCTCAACTAAGCTACTAATATTATTAGCCTTTTGTTTCCAAACCCTTGCTCCCATTACCTTTTTGAAAACTATTTTAGACTTCTAGATTATTTAGACTTCCCTATTTTGCAGGCCTTCAGCTGATGGACCATGCCTCTTCCCAATGCACATACCACATGCACGGTGCCTCTACCTCGCACACCAAATGCAACCAGGCTACAGGAGGACAGTAGCAAACTCTGAATAATATATTTCTTGTGGTAAGTGCTAGACAAAATCATATGTGAACCTTATGGGGAATAACATTTGGGATTTGTTAAACTGTTCTGACTTGCTCAGACTCTTTAAATTCCTAACAGTTTTAGGTAGAACCTTCCTCTTTAAAACATGCTCTGCCCACTTTTAAAAACTCTCAGCTTTATGCATTACATGATTAAAAGCAAAAAAAAAAGGTAAAAACTGATTTCACACATTCTGCTTCCCTATCATTTACTTATGCTTAAAGCCAGCTTTTAGTTGATTTCTTTAGTACCAAAGTACGCTCTTTCTGCCATCCTACTCGACCTGTCCTACTGCACACCACATTCCTCCTCGCACTATTTTCTCTGCACTGACCTTTCCTCTATTCCAAACCATATCCTACAGCAACCAACACCAACTGCATCAATTTTGGACAAAGAGGGCCTTGTTCTCTGAGTAGCACGGATGGCACTACATTGATGGAAACCGTGGTGGCCCACAGGAGAATCGGGCCTGTTGGTTTTATTCTGTTTAAAAATTAAAAGTATAAAGTGATTCACGGGTTAAGTTTTAAAAGTACATGTTCTTGCAGTTTTAAGACAAGAAAATTCAAGTAACTTCAAGTAATTCAGCTTTTATTTCCCTGCCTTCATTGGTATCAAAGCAGCTGCTTTGATTTGTCTCCTTTCCCACCCCACCCCAGTCCCCCTCCCTGTTCCACGTTTCTGGTAAACCCAGACAAGATCCCAACTGTACGTGGCTGGCACAATTAACCAGAGCTCTCCCCTTTCCAGCTCATCAATGGATATAAATAATGCATACACATACCTATTTCCCAGCTACGTTTTCACAGTGTCATTTTTGTAAATATTTAGGTAGCATGAATCTCATCAGCACAAAGAGAAAGCTTCACTGAAAACTCATTGCGGATATTTGCTGATAAATCAAAAGCGCTTCTTGCATGCTTATAATTTATTTGTTTCCTTTACGAACCAGAAACTAAGCATGTTTAAAGATTATAGTTACCAGGTTATGACCATGTTCTGTATCCCAATAGCCTAATAGGAATATGAAAGTTAAGTACTATTTCTTCTCACATCTATTCTCTCTGAAGCAATCCCTGCAAGAATAAAGGCCCAGGGGAGGCTGTGGGATGGGACCCTTTGGGGCTTTGTATCAGACATGACTTTGTTCTGTTGGAAGCACGCTCGCCTTTCCCCACCCATCCTCACGGTAACCCTCCCAGCTGTGCTTTCCAGTTAGCTTCTTCAGAGCTGCCTTGGAAAGACAAATGGTTACTTCAATCACAGTCAGCCTTTCCATTTCCTTAGCTAAGGCGGAGAATTCCTCCTTTCCACTGCTCAACGTTGTCCTTCGGGCTTATCGCACTGAAAGTGGTTATCGGTGGCCATGTGAATTTTTTATGTTTGATATGAAAATGGTATTCACAGAATACAGTTATTACATTTGACTTCTTTTGTCTTCTATAAACAAAGTTGTTATGCAGTAAATTGTTTGCCACATCCACTTTTTGATAGTTCTATTTACAAATTTTTATCAAAAATATGGTATTTACATATGTTTTGTTAATTTCTTCTAAATTTTGTTTCAGCTCATTTTAGTGTAGAAAAATACCAATCCTCAAGAGCATTTTCTTTTTTTTTTTCTCCCTAGGGAAGCACTATAGTGAGGGATTTGCTTCTAGATGGGCAGATTCTGGAAAAAAACCAACCCAAAGTCACTTTTAACTCTATGGAAAGTGTATAGCCTTGAAATTTACAGTGACAACGGAAATGAGAGTGGGATAAACCAAATGAAGCCAAAAGAAAACAGAACATAGTGTATCTGCCTCCTTTTAGAAAATATAACGTAATAAATAGCTACAGCTGTAGTCCTCTGTTTCCCCAGCATCTTACAAACACTTTTAAGCATCAATATTGCCCTGCAACTTTTTTCTTTTTTTTTTTTTTTTTTTTTGAATGCTACAGCGTTGGCCTCTTACATCCTTACAGAGCCCGAGTGGTGTCGGCAGCCTGGCCATGGCGCCCACGCAGCCTACGCTGAGCTCTGAGAAGACCGATCGTCATGAGGGCTGCCATCCGAGTTCTCCGTCTCTCCTTCAGAGATGGCCTGCATCGGAGTGTTGTACAGCCTGCAGCGCACACTGTACCGGCTGCTGCTGGCTGCTGGAGGTGCCCTTGAGCGCCCCACTCTTGAGGACGCTGACATGGGAAAGCTCTTGGAGGAGAATCCTTCCGCGTTGACCCTGGGGGAGCAGGGGGAGAGTGGGGACAACGCATCAGGGCTCGCTGCAGGCGGAGACTCCTCCAGGCTTTGGGGGGCATCTGCCATCAGCTCTCCCGGAGACTTGGGCAAAATAGGACTTTTCAGAATTTCCGTGGCGGACATCCTGTAGCTGGAATCAGATCGGCTGCCTTTTTTAAGGAGCAGTAGTTTAAACTCCTCATTGGATGTGTTGGACTTTTTGGCATTCCTGTATATGAGCCCAGGGGACCTCTGACTGCTAATGGGAGCGCCCACACTACCGGCCGGTGGCACATTGCTGGCAGGCAGCGTGCTGCTGGAGGGGGGCTGGCTGCTAGTCCCAGATGAAGCTCTCAATCTGTTTCTTACAGAAAGGTCTCCAGAATCCTTTCTCCCAAGAACTTTCCTTTTTGATCTGTAAACACACAAAGGAACACTCTTTCATACATTATCTTTGTAGAATAACACTTCATGCTGGTCTGGAGTTTCACAGATAGATTGACTGTGCTTTCATATTAGCTAAAGTTCTCTTAATCCCTCTGTCAAATATCAGAGGCTAGCAGTGACTGATGGCACTTTAAGCCGTGAGAGCTGTTGTGCAATGAATGAGGGACTGAGCCACAGAATCCCTCTCAACATCACCCAGTTCTTCCAAAACAATATATGCACAACCAGCATACAGAGTCTTAGGTAATAATACTCAGCTTAACCTATTCAATATCAGAAACCTGTAATTTCAGTTGTGATTGCAAATTTCAGCTGAATACAAAATACTCTAAAATTGAAGAGATGCCTTCTCATCATTCTTGCTACAATGACTCACTCACCAGAATAGAGCTGGTGGGCAGAAGGCAGGAACCGCTGCACGTAGTTTTCTTTGGAGATACGTATGTTTGTTAGAGAGAACGGCCTGATGTTGTTATCTGTCAAGCATCCTACAGATACCATGAAGATACTCAGAGTGCACACCAGACCATAATAAAGCATCTTTTAAAAGCTGCCTTTTAGAAAACTAAACTCAATAAACTAAAGAAGGTAGTTTCAGGACAAGACTAAACCATCGAATAACCATCCTGCAGCTATCGTTAGTGAGTGACTGTGCAGGGCTGCATGTTACCCTTTCCTGTTGCTGCAAGAGTAGGTCACCTGTGAATGACTGCAAACAGATCCTCCGTAGTGCGGGGTTTGTTTGGAGACACAAAGACATCCTCAGCATCAGCCTGCAGCTCCTCACTCAGTGGAGACATGATGGACTCGTCACTTGGAGAAGATTCTTAAACAAGGAAAGAGTCCACACTATGAGTCAGACCCCGCTGTGCTTTGCAACAGCACCACAAATGCGAGGCACCAGCTCGGCTCACAACCAAGCAGCCAATACCACCATACAGACTTTATCCTCTAATCCAAACATCATGAATGTTGCATGTTGGAGCCCATAAAGGGGGCACAGGTAGGGACCAAAACTGGGATCTCCCAGTGTATAGTAAACACTGTACAGCTGTGATAATAAGGCTCCTCTGTACCCAGGGTTAGTGCTCCTCCCTTTTCTCTTTTCAGCTGAAATGCAGCACAAGGGAGGAAATAAATATCAGAGAAATACACTCTGAATACACTGAAAAAGTGTAAAATATCTTTGGGTTGGCTGGCCAGCTAACAGATTGGGGGATCTGTGCTTAAACTTAGAGAGGCAGGCTGATTTGCAACTCCAGCCTGCTTTTTGACTCCACTACCAGTCACGTCCAAAGCCACATGATCGGGTACAATGCAAAAAGAGTTCAGAACTGACCTTTCAGCAAAGGCTCGTCCACGCTGCCCGCTGTCTCATCCGCCCTGCCGTCATCAGAGGCACTTTTGGTTGGGATACCTGATGCGATATCATTTTCCTCCTTGCCACTTGCCACTTTGCTGAGTGAATTCACTGCTGCTATCTCTGCTTCATAGCCAATATTCCCAGGCACATGGTGGCTTACATCGGGTTGGTGCTTGAGCTGATCGCTGATGGCTGCTCCCTCGACCTGAGCTGGGCTTTCGCCCACAGGCCCAGCTTCCTGCTCCCCCTTGCTGCCTGCTGAGAGCTCTCGCTGAGCCTGCACTTGCTGAAGGCTGTGCTCTGTTTCTGCTCCCTGGCCGGCTTTCTTTGCTTCATCATCACCTGTGAGGACAGCCAAGCCCTTCTGAAACCCGTCCGTGGGGATGGCACACGTCTGATTCAGAGTGCTTTCTGGCAAGCGCTGAGCAGCTGGGTGCGTTTGGTCCTTCCCAGGTTTGATTTCAACCAGGCCCATGCTGGCTGAAGTTACAGCTTCTTGCTCACAGTTATTCTGCCCACTGAAAGAAGAGCTTTTCTCTAAAGGCAGCTTACTGGGGCCCACTTCTGCTGGGGAATCATCAATGTATGACATTATGGCCTCCTCTGTGGAATACTGGCGCGATACTGGTTTCTTAGCTAAGAGCGGCCTCATTTTGCCTGGAGAAATGTCAGTTGCCATCAAGGCAGTCTCCTGTATGCAGAGTAGGTCTGGAGTGCTGCCCTTCTGTTTCCCTCCTTCAGGCTTGTTGACTGCCCGGAGGTGGACAGACTTGAGAACAGAGGGCGTGATGGCAAGGGCGGAGGGAGGGCTGGGATGCAGGGCTTCCCCTGCTGTGCTCTGCTTGCTGTGGCTGAAGGCATGCAGCTGGTGCCTGTGAGCGAAGGGCTTGCTCAAGACGTTGTGAAGAGCACTTAGGTCGAGGTGAGTAGGAGGTATAATCGGAAGTTCGAGGTCTTTGCTCACCGAGGTGCTGCCGTCTTTCGAGAGCGGCTGCTGCAGTGACGATTTCCTCTCTGGTACTTTTGGCTTCCTCTTGCTTCCCCCTGGAGACAAAGGTCCTGAAAAGAAAGCGGTCGGAAAAGAAGAGGTGGGTGTCTCCGACTGGCTGGAGTACCCGCTGGAGGGCGAGGCTAACCCTGCCAGCTTCTCAGGGGAGGCCAGCTTAAACTCGTTATCAATGGAAGGGAGGGATGGGGTGGTAGCTCGTGACCCGGACTGGGATGTCTGGGATTCAGAGCTCTCTGGTGACTTGATGCACTCTATGACTGTAGTACCCGTAGCAGTGCTCGAATTGGACAAGGACCTGTAAGGATCACTGGATTTCAAGTCGTTCAGAAGCCAGAGGTCTGCATAGTGAGGTTGTTCAGCACCTTCATCTTTAAAGGAGGGAATATCGGCAGTGTCAAATGGAGTGTCCTTTAACTCGCCGTCGCTCTGGTTCGCCCAGGGGAGCTCCTGCTTGGCTGGCAGGTTGGGGCCTTCCATTCGGGAGGGTGTGTTTGAAAACTCAAGGGGCAGCTTCATCTCCCTGGCAGTGTGAGAGATGTGCTGCCCGCCACCGATCTTTGGTTCTTTCTTGTCAGGAAGATCAGTGCTGCCCTCTGATTTCCTCAAAGACGAGCTGCGTTTTGGTGGGGCTGGCTTTGCCTTTGGTTTCTTCAGTGAGATGCTCTGCCGTCCCTGTCTCCTGTGGCTCATGCACTCCTGCCAGGCACAGTCAGCCAGGCTGGAGGTCATGCTCCCAGTCTGGCCGCTCTCAGAGCCTGTGGCTGCATAGTTGCAAATATAGCTTTTATTACCCTTGAGACCGCAGTCAAAGTGCATGGAAGTATAGTATCCTTCTGTATCCACGGAAAAGTGTGAGCTAGTGTCTGCCTTGTCAGAGGGGGACTTTTCAAGGAAGCTGTCATAGGTGGCCATGCTGGTGAAGCTGGGGCATCCCAGGCTGTCGGCCTTTGGGCGCTCGGGGCTGAAGTCCTGGCGACAGGAGGCGTCATGGTGATGGTGCAGGTAGTTCCACTCGCTATCGCTCGTGTTGCTGTTGTTGGGGTCATCCAGTAAATCTGCCACAGTGGAGGTGAAGGAGCTCGCCCTGTGGCTCCTGACCTTATCGGCGTGGTCACCAAACTGCTCCGTGATGAAGACGCTGGAGTCCTCGTTGGCATTGGGAGCAGTGTTGAGTGACAGCTCAGAGTCACAGTGCGAAGAGCCTGTCAGTGGAGGAGAGGCGGCAGGAGGAATGGTTTCGGACGTCTGGGAGGGACACGTGGAGCTGCTCCCGCTCCAGTTGCCGCTGGAGGACTGGTGGTCATCTTTCTGGTCCATGTGGCTGCTGAGCAGGACTCCTGCCGTGGAGATAGAGTGAATGGGGCTCCCAAAGGTGTCCGAGTTGGACGAAATCTCGCAGCTGCCTGAATCAGCCATCCTTGACAGCCGTGATCTCCCCCTCTCGCCGATGCTGTGTTCGGGGCTGTGCAGGTGCTGAGGACAAGTTAAACCAATGGGCTGGTGCTCTTGTGAACCCTGCTTGCTCAAGACTTCCTTCCCCTTTTTCGGGATCCTCTCCTGGCCAGCTAGGAAGCACTCCGCTTTGTACCCTGCACTCTTGGCGGTGACATCCTGATGGCCCTCGCTGGCTCGGGCACCCTCGCGAGGAAGGCTCCGCGAGCGGATGCGGTTGCTTACAGCAGCAGCAAAGACGGCATCCCCGTTGTCTGCCAGCACCAAGATGTTGCCGGCGGAGTGGGAGAGGGAGGCAACGACGCTCTGCCCCCTCTGGGTGCGGATCCGCCGCCGGGAGGGAGCAGCTATCAGGATTTCTTCTGTCTGGCACTCCGAGTCCCGGGTCCCCGACCTCCTACTGCCAGAGCTGGAGAAGTCCGGGTTTGCATGCACAATCACATTGCGCTCTCTCGCCACCGGCGACTCGTCTGAATCTAGGACACATGGAAAGCCAGGTGAGTGGGAGACAGCTCCATGTTCCCTGGCGCGAGACAACCCATGACGCAACCCAAGAAGCATTATCTGCTGTATTCTTTCTTTTTTAATCTTGCTGAGCATTGGACCAAATTTAACTTTGCTATAAAGAGTATATAAGGCAGATCTCATCCCGGTGAGGTGGGGAAATTCTCCTAGTCCTGCAATGTGATCTCAGTTCTCCTATTTCTGCAATGTGATCTCACATGGAGCTGATCTTGCTGTGGTAAATATTAAGATAAATATTAAATTTTCAGGTTTTGTCACTCTATTTCAACTAGTTAAAGGCAGTTTTCAGGAGTGTCTGCTGGACAAAACACTCCGTGAGCTTCTAAAAATAATTCTATCTCGACTACGTGTCTGTACAGAATTTCCATAGTCTGCTTCTTTACTACCAAGAATATTTGCAAGGCAACAGGATCTTTCTTTCATAGGTTCTCTGGTTGCTTATTCCCTATGATAAACACATTCTTTCTGCTTCCCATCAAGTTTCACAGCAACAGACCGAGATACCAGAGCCATCTTCAGGTGCAGATGAGCATTAAGAAATAATGATCCTGTTAGTTTTGGGGTAACACCAATTTTACACTGGATTTGCCCTCAACAGAGTTGCTCCTAATTTACCTGGGACAAAAAGTGAGGCAATCTGCTCGATTTTGGGCAAATACCCTTGGTAATAAAGAACAAAAGGAAGGAATCGAGGACAAGCGTGATAAATAAAAGGAACGTTTAGCAAAGTTTCCCGTAAGGTACCAGCAGCTGTCTCTAAGGCGGATATCCAACTGCTCATCTGAGTGAGTTATCCGGCTGTTGTGACAGCTCATCATCACTTTGCTGAGCAACATCTGTCAGTTCTTTACCTTAAGCTCCCCTCACACAAGAAAAAACTTTCACTTAATCTAGTTACTTTTTATGCACATAACTATGGGTTCATAACAGAAATAAAATGGAAAAAAAAAGAACTGATTAACATTTACACAATAAGAGCTGAACACGTACATCTATATTACTTGGTAAGGCCCCCGGTCCATCAAGGCCCTATAGAGTAATATAGCTTTGCTTACTGTAGTAAATCAAAAAAACAAACCACGTCATTCCCAAACTCCACAAGCATTTATGCTTTCAATGTTTCATTTCTTTGGAAGGCTGGCTACCAGCTCATATCCCTGCAATTTAAGTTGGTTAGAAAGCTATCTACGGAAGATTTGTATTTATACTACACCTATTTCTTGTTGCACTCTTCTGGGGATGCCAGAGATGGTTTTCCTCCTCCTCAACTTTCGTCTCCGCTGTAGTACAGATTGTGAGTGAACAAGAGAGCAGCGTATACTAGCCTCTCTGTCAAAACCAACTCCTGCAACCCATAAATAGGTCTCATTAGCCTTTAGAAATAGTAAACAAATTTTCATGGCTGGAACACAGTGGAGGTATGTGAGCTTGGATTAAGCCTGTGAATAAACATAAGGGAGCCCTTATGTAGCTCTTATGTAAATTATATCACAGTATATCACAGTTTTACATCTAATTCCAGCTCCCCCTCAGCAGCCTGGTCTGCCAAAAATAACAGAAGGCATAAAAAAAGGAAAAGGGAAAGGGAAAGGGAAAGGGAAAGGAAGGAAAAGGAAGGAAAGGAAAAGGAAAAGGAAAAGGAAAAGGAAAAGGGAAGGGAAGGGAAGGGAAGGGAAGGGAAGGAAAAAAGGAAAAGAAAAAAGGAAAAGAAAAGAGAAAATAAAAAAATCGGGAAGGAGAACAGAGTTGAGAGCTCTCGGTAACAGGGCATCTTTCTTATAGTTCTTTATCCATCTGTCATAGGGACAATGACAGTAACTTGTCTGCAGAGAGTAATCTGTTCAGCTATAGCCTCACTTATGTTAAGCAACTAAGCATAAAAAAACAATTGAAGGTTATAACACCATATTGCAGTAGTTGGGTGCTTCTTAGGAGACCAATATGCCAAGGGAGCTAACATTTCAAAAAGGAAGGAGACATCTAAAATGGAGCCAAGTCCCCGTGCAAGTTTAGAGAGCATTCTTCATGACGATGACACATGGCCAAGGGTGACATAAATGGGCAGCTGCTATTTATTTGTGTACATCAGTAAGTGGCCTGATTTTCACAAGTGCTCAGCACATGCATGGGAGTCCACTCTGGGAATCAGGTCACACAGTCAATCAAGATCCTCAGTTTGGATTTAGGAGCCCAAGTTCATGGGCACATTTTTTTTATGACCACAGTCATACAGAATAGGTGAGAATTCCTCATTTTCTTTTATGTTTCCATGGCATTAGCCCAAGGAAGTGTCTTCCACTTTGTTTTTTTACACTGTGTTGTTAAACCAAAGTTAAAAGGAGGCCCACCAGAAGACCAGTGCCCATTTGCACTGGCTTTTTGCACAACTGTACACTTACGCTCTCTAAAGTTGACATGGGACAGGTCGGAAAAAATGTGCCAGGTCCATAAAAACACTAACATAAGGATCGCTGATACAGTGGTTTGTAATCTTAAGAAAAACGAACAGACTAAACCAAACCAAAGGAAAAAAAAAATCCTGATAAGAAGCTATATTTTAATAGCGTATAATTATAGAAAACATAATTATACACAGACATACACGTACATATTACACTACATAACAATGTAAAACATTAAAAAGTAACTTTCTTGTAAAAGTTCTTCTTGAAATCTACTACAGTGAAATAGAGGCTTCAGACAGATGTCCTGTAACCACCAATGCCCCTGGAATAAGCAGAGGAAGAACTTTCTTTAATATGGAACAAAAGTGCTGTAAACTCCAACAACAGTCATTTTCAAAAAAGTGAACATTTCTCAGGGTTGGGAGAAGCTTAAAAAATAAAAACAGAGAACTGAAAGCAAACTCTTTGAAATGAAAAATCAATCAATCAGCATCATGGCTGGTTTTCCAGCAACTGTGAGTTAGCAGAACATGCTCTGTGCGCCAGATGCATGGGGGTCATCTCTGAGAGGAAAGTGGAAGAGGGTATATCCTCCCCGTGACGCATACAAATTATTCCCATTAGTGCTAATGAGAATGATACACATAAACATCCACAAGATTACATACCATTCTTGATCTGTAAAACTGATCAGTGGAAATTTGGTTCCAATGTATGGCAGGTGGAGTCTAGGCAAAAATGGCTATTACTGGAAAAGTTAACATTGGTCCCAGACCTAACTCTCCTCTGAACTGCATTAGGTGACATTAGCCATGTTAGAAAGCCTACACCAGTTAGGGTCCTATACTGACTCTAGAAAGAGCATCATTTTAACACCAGCTTTACCTCATGGAAACATGCTACACTATCTATGACTTTCTGCAGGGATTTTTATCAGCAGTGCCCAACCTGCAACCTCAACCAGCCGGCTCCCAACCTCCAGCCCAGCAGGGTGTATGCAGGCAGCTCTGCCAGCCAGCCACCTTTCCTTCCGTGGGCCCCCAGATGACCAGAAGCACTGTGCCAGTGGCGGGGACACCTGCTCCTGGCTGCCACCTCCCTGGGCGGGCAGAGCTGGTGGCACTGTGCAGTGTCACCTCTGCTGCTGGGGTGGAGGGGAACCGGGATTGAGTTGCTGTCACCAGGAGGATTCATGCAGCTGATGGTGGAGCAGATGGGGACTTGTCATCATGACACTGCAGGACAGACGTGCTGCAAGCCCAAAAGCCCAGAGCCCCTCAGTTGGGGACTGAACCCCGCAGCCTGTCCTGCAGGAAGGTTGGGCACCACTGACCGACATGTGGAAGAGCAATGGGATGTGAGGGGCTCTGACCTCCCCCCCAACCCCTCAGTTACTAGGAAAATCTCTGGGGAATGAAGGCTAACTGAAAGCTCCCTGCTTTTTTCCTGATTGTTTATATTCAAGTCTATAACTGTGGAAGTCAGCCCACTTTATGCTCTTACATTAATCAAAACTTGGTGCGAAATATTATTGAGGAAAACTCAGATCAACTTTATGTTTACCATAGCCCTCTGGAAGGAGAGAAAGAGAAAAAGAGAAAGAGAAAAACAGCCTGATTTTTTTATCCTGGAAATAAGTAATCTATCACATTTAATAAGTGATATACCTGCTGCTTCTGTAAACAAATTCTCCTTCAAATAAAACTAGTCAAATGTATCCAAATGTTATAGGAATAAAAGAAAATGCCATTACTATACCTTCAGCATAGCTGCATGTAAAGAGATCTCAGAGCGATGGTTTGCATGCTACACAGTCATGCCTTGCATGTTTAAAGCACTGCAAATAGTAGCCTACATTCTCTAGTTTCTCTTCTCCTGCTACACATGATAATCATATGATTAATTTTGGTGGCTTTCTGTATTATTTCAGTCAGCTACATTCAAAAAGTTATTTGAGGTCTTTGTAAATACAGACTGTAGGTTATATACACAACAGAAGTACATTGTTTATATAGGGAACCAGTGTTATGTTACACTGTATAACAAGACTCTGAAAATATGGGCCAAATTAATCCTAGATGCAGCTTCAGTGACTCCAGCAGTCACGCATGAGGGATGAATTTAGCCCACTGTCTTCCAGAAACTAAATCCTCAAGCTAGGGTCTTTGCCCCCAGACTGCACAATCCCGTGACTTCAAATAAATTAAACAAAATAAGTACTTGACCTCCCTTGAACCATGCAATAAATACAAAAAGAAATAGAAGAGATTTGTACCAGTGACATTGATGGGGATAATGCAAGAAGAAATCACTTGGGCATCTTGTTTCATTTTCTCCTCTGGAGTTGGGAGAGGTAGTGCTTTACTCCAATTGGTTTGTTTATCCAGTGTAGAAGGGATATTATGTATTGGATTTTTCGGCCTCTGCCCTAACATGACATCTGTATCTTCGTCCTCTGGTGGATGGGACTGCAAATGAATACATTCAAAATCAGTGTCTCCCACTCAGGCACATGAGGCTAATTTTGAAACAAAGCAGACACACAGATCAGAAATCAATTACAGGGATGCAAGGAGGAATTGTTCTAGCTAAGTAAGACAGCACAAGCTATTCTCCAATGGAAAAATAACATCCTGCTAATAGGAGAAAAATACCTCAACATACTGGAATTCAGCATATTTACAGTGACATTTACAGGACATCTCCTCCATCAGAAGGGGCACGTTCTGCATTTGTGGGTAGCCGTTGCAAGGGTGCCCTCAATTACCATCAGCATTAGACACATGGGCCCTCATGTGCATCCGCAACCTTCTGAACACCGGAGTCCACTGACTGCTACCGAGGACTGGCCCATTTAACCACTCGAGGACAAGCATCAGAAGGCCCAAAGTTTAAGACCCCTCTGTACTTCAGAAAACCATTTGCATTTCATTTTTACAAACTCAGACCAAGAGCAGACTTAAGTTACAGCTACCCAGCAGCTATGCGTGGGAAGTGGCTGGCGTTAACAGTGCTGGGGTGGGGGGACAGTGGCCAAAGAGAAGAGTAGCCACCACCAGAAGAAATTTAAAAAGTTATTTAGAAACCATGCACATTTTTACAGCACGCTACAAGAAGCACTAGATACAGAAGATAAAGAAATGGAGAGAAAAGTAAACTGCATGGAAGAAACACAGATGGTTTGTTTTCTTTTGGAAGAAATAAAAAATCCCCCAACAACACCCTGTCTTGCAAAGCCACTCTAATTTCATCTAGTAAAATAGAAATAAATAAGCACGTTTTCATCTGGTTCTGGCTACCAACTCGGGTTTGGGGGTCTCTTTGTTTGCAAAAAAAAGTTTCTGTTTTGTTTGGAAGGGACACAGGGGAGAAACACTTACCTTTTTCTGCCTAATTTCCCTCTCTTTTTCCATTAATACATTCTTCTATAAGCTGTGACAACTCTTCGACCAGCCCAGCGTGTCCATCTGCCTCTTGGTTTTTAAAAATGAAGTGCAATCCCTTTCAGGCTGGCTTTCTCTTCAGTCCTGAATTCCCAGCTGCTTAACTATCAGCCTTCCCCCTCATGCCTGCCATTTACACTTTATTTGCCAGCTTAGTTTCGGTAGCAAACATGGTGAAGATAAAATATTGCTCTCCGGCTCTCTGGCAGGGCATTGAGCAGGCGGGTGTTGAACACTGCAGAATCACGTCCGGGCTGCCATTGTACTTCTGCCATTCCTCCGCCCAGGGTCCTCACAAATCCCGGGGAAATTAACCAACTCAGGCTTGCCAAACAGCATTTACGCCCTGGCCCCAAAAGCATTTAAGATCTTAACTCAGCAGCTACTATTTAAACTGTTGGAAGGCACTTACCTCACCAATGTCACCTGCAGCAGCACCCACAGACCCAAGACAACGCATGCTTCCTTCTCCTCCCACCCACAGAAAACCTCCTTTTCCCACGTAGGATTTCAGTCAAACATTGCAGCCTTCTTTCTGCCTGCAGCTTTTGTGCTGATCCCCGGCAGACATGAATAGCTCATATAAACTTCAAGCACAAAAGACTTTGTTTCCTAGGTAACTTCCCCCCCCCCCCCCCAAAGTTTGATGCATGCATCCAAAAAAAAAAAAACCCCTTGCACACATGCACAGCCACATGGACACACGGACAAGCACACACACAGACACACAGACACACACACGGAGGCTGCATTTGTTGCCGATTCCTCCCTTGGATGACAATGAAGTGCTGGACAAAGCGGGTGAAGTGACCCTGGCTGCCAGAGCCCCTCCTCTCCAAACAGTGGCATCACCAAATGGCCAGAAAATAAATACCTGCTGTCGTGCTGGCATTGCCTGAACAATTTCTTACCATTTAGGAAAAAAAGAAGAAAAGGGATAGTTTGGCAAAAACATTGCAAGAGAATGAAATGCAATTGCTAACACTATCCAGTCAGTCCCAGTTCAGGCCTTTTAAAGAAGGCAATAGGAGGAGGTGGCCTCGTGGCCACGAGCTCCTGAAACCCATCCAAGGTGAAGAATGAAAGTGGGGGGAAAAGAAAAAAGTCATTATTGTGTCTTACTGACATGAGAAAAACAGAAAAGGCTTCTTTGAGCACAGTAAAGTTAGCAAATGAAAAGCAAGCAAGAGGAAGGGTTAGGATCTGGAATGGAGAAGAGTGAGATAGGGCTGTTAGTTGAGGATTGCTTGTTTTTCCAGTACCTTTCTACTCCAGGGGGTGATGTGGCAACACTCAATTGGGGAGGGCGAACGGGTGCTGTTAAACTATAAATGTGAAATGTACAAAAAAAAAAAAAAAAAAAAAAAATTAAAAACATACACCAAACGTTTCTGGTAAAACCACATCATTTTTGTCTGGATAAATTAGTATCAGAGGCAAAATGAGTTGAGATTTCCACCCTGTTTCCTACTGATGGGTTTGTTCCCCATAACAGACTACTTCTCTACAAGATGCAGCTCAAGCAACTGTGCCCACAGAGTGGTTTGGACCCTTGTGAAGCCTGTGCTGATTTTGCTTACTCAGATTAGACAAAACTGCAGTGAAATTGGTTCAACTTCCTTGTACAGACATGCTTAAATTGTCCAAGAATGCCTTGTATTGATTTGGTAACTCAAACTGTGTACTGCCTGGAGCTGAAGCAGTGCAAGGTATGTATCCAATTACATTATAAATTATCTATTTCATGATATAAGGGAAATTTTTTGCATGAGGTATTTAAGCAATGGATATAAATAATGCTGGTCCTGAGGGTGATTTATCAAATACATTGCTTGCTAAAGTTTTCTGATGTTACCATTACATCTCTAAGGTTGTGATCATCGTGTCAGGGTGACAACAGCCAATTGGCTTTTTGCCACTTTTTATAATGCTTGAAAGGACAAACAGCAATGCCCACAATGTCTTGGGTGTCGCTGAATCCCTACAACTCCAAAATCCTCTTCTGGCAGAAACTCTGGTTTGTTTGTTGCAATGCCCTGTTTTCAAAACCAAGGAGTGAAGGATGACTTCTTTTGAAATAGGAAATAAAACAAAAAATAAAGAAAGCGATAAAGAAAACGGGTCTGTTGATCACACTGGAAAGCTCTAGCATGTGTTTCTTGGTGGGGGTTATTATGTCCCCCTTCATTAGTTAGCAGACCTGCCAAATAATCCTATGAACGTTCTTCCTCCCAATCATTATTAACACCATGATGGATGAACCACAAACCTCAGTCTGAAAGACTTTGCATTAAATGGTCTTCTCAAAAAAAAGCTGTGGTAAGTCTCAAAAGGCATAATTCTCCGTCTTGTCCTACTCTCTTCCTAGATGTGCAACACCTCCTGCTTTGCCCTGGTCCCATGTGCAGGACTAAAACCATGGGAAGCCTCCAAATGAACTGCCCATAAGCCTTACAGAAGAGCGGGGGGGGGTAAATCAAAAGAGGACTGTTCCCAGTTAACTTTTCCAGCAGGTTCGTTTCTACCCAGGTCAGTGCAAAACCAGTTCTCCCAAGCTGGGAAAAGTCCTTATCACAGGAGAAACACCTCTGTTCATGCAACAAAGTCTGTGGAGATACTGAATACATCAACCAGTTCAGTCTACTCTTCAGATACCCAAGGACGATTTCACCCTTAGTCCTCTGGCCAAGTTTCCAATCACCTGCTCTGAGCAGATTGGCTGCAGTTAACAGAATCAGGATTTGAACTGAAATTCAACTTCCCCATGGAAGATGTCAGAGGATTTCTAGGGAGGGTCGAGATGGGGAGACAAATGCTACTGAGGTCACGAGAGTTCAGGATATGAAAATCTTTGCAATGTCCCACAAAGGCCTATGATGGTCCTAGTCAGTGCGCAAGGAGAAGAGGATGGGAGGGACCTCCCACCCTGAGCTCTGAGCACAGCTACATGCACAAGCCATTCAGGGGCAAACCTCCCTGGGAGAAACAGCGGGACCTCAGCTTTGGCCTCAAGCAAGGTCTGGCTACCCATCTGTCAGCACAGGGCTTTCCTACCTCCCCCACGTGCTGCTCTGCATGATGCCTCCGAGAAAACACCTGCCTGGTTACGTGTACCCACAGCCATTGTCTGATGTGCCGAAGTCTCAGGTCCCTGTTTAAGCATGGCAGGACAAAGTTCCTAGGTAGGTTCCTACCATGAGGAGGCAGGACAAAAATGGAGGCAAAAGGACTGGCAAAATTTCAGCTCCTGCTGTCACAGTGGTGCTCCTGAGAAAGCTGGTGGCACTGCTACCTTGCCAAGGGGTCCCGAGGTCACCAACTGCCTGTTCCTGCGCAGTGCCTGCTGCTGGGCAGCTGAAGCATGCTGGGGTATAGCAGCAGCCTCAACATTTCGACACCTCCACGCTGGGTGAGAGAGCGAGCTGCCACTCTTCAAATGTTTTCATTCACTCAGAAGACCAGAATATCTCTAAATGTCCTGAGTAAACACATAATTAAGCAAGAAATTATTATTATATACCCAAGGCTGTTCTGGTCTGATGGGCAAATCTGCAGTTAGGCAGTTTTCAAAGTGAATTTCTTTTGTGTGGGTGTGCTTGGCAAACAGCAATGGTGATAATCAATCTGTTAAATACAAAGCCAGAACACTTTAAATAGGCATTTTTCTTTAATGGGCTAAGATTGCTTTGAAACCAAACTGGTGTGTAATTGCTTGAATAGGGATTTATTCTGCAGTCACTGACAAATGCGAGCATCTTTATTTTCTGAGCTATCCCATCAACTTCAGTTGCAGAGGTGCCATTGTGCTCGTGAAAATGCTTTGCCGTAAAAATCTTAGTTGTATATGCACGTGATCTGATTTCTCAGTGCTCTGCATCTCTTTGATGTGAAAGTCTTTGGTTTCTGTGCACTACAGCAAAAAAGTCAGATGTCCAAGTCTGAACTAGTCAACTCTATAGTGCCCTATAGAGAAAGAGGACATGGCATTGCTGCAGGGCAATTCAGCTCACCTTCCGTCAGCACCTAACTCAGGCCAAGACGAAGCGACCCTGAACACTCTCCCCACTGATTTTAGGAAGAGCCTAGCATTACTTGCAGGTACCTAAGTCAGGACAGGAGTCACCCTTTCAGTGAATAAAAATCTTAAACACCATCAGTGCAATGACAAAGGAGCAATTTAGCAGTCGACAGCCTTGCCAGCCTGGCAACTTATGGGCCTGCCCCATTTATTGTCCCAGAGCTGGGATCCAGAGGAGGAAATGAATGGGCCAGTGACAGGACAAAAACGCCACTTAAGCCCTTCTTCTGTTTTCCAGCCCTCAAAGCTTTGAGATACCACTGTTGTTCAGGATCTTCATGATATAAGGGAAGCCTGGTGCAAGAAGCAACATTTGCGTTAAATCATGTACCTAGCCTGCCTTACCTACAGTGATAGCATTACTGGAGATACTGGGATTTCAAAGTTAGTGCACAGGGCATATTGAACACAGTGCAATAGCAAGGGGAAAAATAAACCAAAGAATAAAGAACTAATTTTTCTTCAGGTAATTAAAGATGTCTTCAGAATGCTAAAGCCTAATCAAGAGCATTTATCCTCAACATGTTTGTCAAATTTAGACATGGCCAAGTTGATTCCTTCCCCCTCGGCTCTGTTTGACCATGTAGGCAAGGTGTTACCTCACAGGAAATCTCGGTGGCTGAGTCACAACCCCCAGCAGCACAGGGCCGGTGCTGGCAGTGCCGACACAGCCTTGTCAAGGGCAGGAGGCGGCTAGCAGCACAGTGCTATTCTCCAGAGGATTATTTTTGACTCCTGCCACCTAAAAGTTGCAGCTAACAAAAAGCATAAGGGATCAATATTATTTCTGACTTCAGGCTTCTATAGCACCATGTGGGGGAAATTTTCTTCATAGGATGACCTTATGAATAAAGTGGGTGACATTCACCTGAGCAGAGTATCAGCATGTAGCTTCAGCATCTGCAAGCTTCATATATGGTCCATTTCCAGCAGTGAACAGAACATACATACAGGATGCTTTCACCCTACGTGAGCACAGAAATACTATGTACTTATTAACAGTACATCCTGAGTTCTTGTTTGAAAGCAATCTTTTGCATACTGGAAAGGTAACATAGAATAAGTGTGAACTAGTGTTCAATCTCACGTTCACATGAGTTGAGTACTGACTCCTTCTGTGGCCCTGGGTGAAACCTCCCTGTCTCCCTGTAAAAAGGAGAGCCTCCTGCTTCATTAACTCACAGGAGTTAAGGAAAATTCTATTGTTTTACATGTTGGAAAAATTAAAGGTCTGGTAAAAGAAGAAGAAATACTAATAAAAGGTTAGCAGCTTTCCAGTGTTTTCAGAGCACAGTTGACTACTTAATTAGAAATTAACATTTGTACCTATACAGCAGCTTTCTTACACAGTCAACTGATGCTGAAGAGAAGGTAATGGGAATATTTCTGACCATGCTACTTCTGCTGCAAAATACAACCCTGCTTACCTGCCTGCTCCCAACGTTTATATTTCCATATGTTTCATTCTGAAGTTTTTGTATTATCTGCTTGTGGGTGTTTTCTTTTCTTTTGGAGCATCACAAATGCGATCTGCTAAAGTACTGACAATACTTTAACAATTAATGTACTGCTCCAATGTTTTGACAAGGTAAAGACAAAAATAAGACATATTTCCTGACAGAAGTCATACCACACATGGCATTCCAGCAGACAAAGGTACAAAATAATCATCCCACAATACAGGGCAGTAGGTATTAGGCTCATTGCACAAATACTGCTATACAAGTTCGTTCTGACAAATAATGCCAGGTAGGTTTTATTTCCAACAGCTACAGGCAGGATTTGCACACAAAAAGTGCATAGCCCAACTCATGCCCGGCCCTTAACTCAGTTATTTTTTACTGCGGCTTCGTATGGCTTCAGCACAAAACTGTGTGAAAGGTAGTACATTCAGTTGTGCTTCCCTTTGCTGTACAAAGCATCCTAAAGCAGACCATAGGGAATATTTTTTAAATGTCAGGGAGATGGAATAAAATTACCTGATGCATTATTTTCTCTTCACGTTTCCTCTAGCTGAGGTCTCGGGGAGAGGCACAGCCTGGCTGGAAAACAACCTCCTGCTTCTTGTCCCTTAGATTTCTGCTCAAATTTTATGAACAAACTGACACCAAACTTTGTGCAATTGTGAATATGAATTTGGAAATATTGAGTTCTTTGCTCCATCTCCCTTGTTTTATTATAATAGCTGTGCCATGAGGGGTTTGAGAAAGTGTAGTCCCATGACATTCTGAACTTGAACACTGAGATTTCAGAGCCTGGCCAGATGGACTTGGGGAAAGCAGGGAAGGAAAAAATGCAGAGAAAATGAAAGAGAAGGCTGAAATGCAGTTGGAATGACACAGCATCTTCACAGTCAGTGACTGGCCTCAGCAGTGCTACAGCCAGGGTTGCCATGGGAACACGTGCAAGGAATATTTCCCTCATTTTAGCAAGTCCATAACTTTCTCGTACTCTCCTCAGGTTTGTTTTTTGTTTTTTTCTCTTCAGTGGTAAAAATGCCTGAATGAACAATACTTATGAACGTGTTTGGTTGTATAGTTCTTCTGTGTAGAGAGAGACTAAGTACGCTAGATAGAATTTTTCAGCTTTAAAAGTGAATGACTGGGATGGACAGGAAAGTAAAATCATGTCTGCAAAACCAGGAGGGGCATGGAGAAAGGGAATGAGGAAGCAATGCTTACTGTATCTCACAGCCTAAGAACAAGAAGGGATGCAATGAAATTATGAGGCATCAGGTTTGAAACAAACAAAAGATACATTTTCATACAGATTGTTAAAGTCATTATCGCAGGATGCTGTTGAGGCCAAAGGTGTAAATTTGCTAGAAAATGGAATAAACAAGTCTCAAAAGCAACACAGATGGGTTCCTTGGTGGCTATTATTCTGTGTTTAGTTGCTGGCTCAGGAGCTCTGTACCAATTTCTCTATGAAACTGGAAGGATAAATCATGGGACAATAAATGGCATAAACCATGCCCTGTTCTTATACCCTTTCCTGAAGGATCCCCTTCTGGCCTCTGGGCTAAGTGGACCTTTCATCAGACAAATGAGGGCAGTTCCTCTAACAAAAGTAGACTATAAAGCTAACTCCAAACTTGTCTTGCCTAGGACACAAAAGATCCTATATCATTTCTAGTTCTTTACTTCTTCTCATGACAAAATGACCTTGTGATGGAACAGTCCAAAATGTCCCTCCAGGCACATTTACACTGGCATTAGTTGCTTTGGACTTGAATTCATTTGGTCTTTCTTGGAATTTGTGGGATTTTGGCATCTTCCTTCCTGTAAAGATAATCATGCTTAAAAATGAATCTTCATCTGTTGTGGCTGATTTTCTCTAGCTTTACTGTACAATATGCAAGACCTTCGGAAAAGCTCATAGCCACCTAATTGGTAGCTATAAAAACAGCAGCCAAAAGGTATAAATATAGAAGCCTTGGCTGACCTGTTTTGCAGTACCTTTCAGTAGTGATAGCTCTCACAGGTCTCACAGTGGTAATCTGAACATTTCTCAAAACCAAGCCACTTATTTCAGTACCTTAATGCATTCATTTAACGTGGATGGTCAGTTTGGAAAAGTCAGATCCTGTAACTTTTAAAAATTTCCCAGCTTCTCATTGATCCCTTTCCTAATTTAAAAGAAACAATCCCTTTTCTAATTCATAAGTAACACAGAAAGGGGCTTTTATTGTTGTTTAGTATTGCTTTCACCATCACCTTTCCAATGCATCAGAAAAGTGGAATACAGAATAGACTGCTATGCCATGAATAAAAATTCTTGTGGGATTTAACATCTTTAGTTCATTGACGAATAGATGATACAATCAACTGGAATCAGATATCAAACATTACCAACAGTCCCTGAAGCAGATACGCATTTGCAGATGTCAAAAAGCTTATGCTAAAAAGGGCAAGCTAGCCAATAACAGCATTCTCAACTTTCTCCTGTAATGATATCATTAAGTCATGAAGGCTGGCACAATATCAATTAGCTATTCATTGTTGCAGTGTCTTGTAAAAATCTCTGATTAACCTTCTGCCAGACACAGCATTCATGTGCAGCTTCATGTTCTCTCAGAAATGGGTCAAGGCACTTTGAAGTACTCTGGCCTTGTCGTATTTGCAATTACCAAAGCAGAACATTACCAGATGCCTTGAAATCAATAGGGTGACAACCTCCAAGCAGCTCTTGCTTGCTGTTCCTTAGGGGAACACTGAATCTGGTCAGCTTCCAAAAAAAGGCCCAATATGGGTGGGCACAAAGCTTAATATTTTCCCTCTTGAAAAGAAAAAGTTGGACTTGCTGATAAAGCCAAGACATCTGCATTCAGCATGACTTAATTTTGCCAACTAATACAGGACTCGGAGGGTTGCTCACTATTTATTATTATTTTGTGTTCCACAGATGGAAGTAATGTCTAAAGAGCACTGGTTGTTTTCCAAACACAGCAAAGATTCAGGCCTTTCACCACCACTGAGTATGCAATTTCAAAAGACATGCCTTGTTCCCCATCTGATACTAACTAAGAGATATTTATGTTCAATATACTGTCCAAACTATTGTCTGTAACTAGTTCTGAACCATAATGTGGGGGTCACCTCTCCTTTACCTTTCAGTGACCCTACAACAGTGCTAGCTTTGATGATGACTTACAAAGAAGAAACAGGTAAGCCTGTTTTTCCTTTCCGTCTTCCAACTCTTTTCTATGCTGTCCCTTAACATCAGGATATCTTCAGTTGAATCATAAGGCCTGCAAACGTAACCAGTTCAAAGCCTGCAGTGATGGTGATGCTTTCCTCAAAATTATCCAGATAAGCAGCCAAAAAGCCAGAATAGTCAAACTAATCAAAACTTCATCATGCATTTCATGCTTTCAAATGAGAAACAAAACTCTTCCTATGGACTGGCTAGCTGCTGATGTTTTGTTCCCTGGACATGTGCTTTACATTGTGACTCCTTTCCCATTATAGTATTTCCATATGGTTAATATAAAGAATTAGGATGAATGTACTTGGATTTTTAAGCTAAGTGAGTGACGATTCAGTAGCTACAGACTCACAATGTGCTCACGGGTATAACATCTCTGTATATGCCAATGTCCCTGTACCTGCAGATGCAGGACAGATCTATCTCTACACTGAGGCTTGGCATTAGACATATGCATCACTTAAAAGTCAAATCCAGGTCTGACCTGTGGAGTTTAAACTGGTCTGAGGAATGCAATGGCTCTCAGCACAGGGCAGAATATAGCTACTATGGCACTTTCACAGGTCAAACACCCAGAGCCACAAAGGTAGCAAAGTCCTGCTGAAACCAGTGGGAATTATGGACCCAGTCAGAGTTAAACTTGTGGATCTGGTGCATTTCCTTTAACCATGATAAATACCATATTGTCAACACTAATTTGATTTCAAATTAGTGCAGCAGTGACAAGTCAGCAGAGACATACAGGACCAGATCTTCAGCTGGAGTTCCTGTTTGTCTGGCTGCAAGGACATGCGTGAGACACAAAGCATCTGAAAAAACTGCATGGAGGTGGATACTGCAGAACAGGTCCATTGCCCATACATACATGGAACGTGTAGTTCCTTGTAGCTGGAGAAGTGCTGTTGAGCCTAACTGCACACGTGAGTCTCAAGCCAGCACTCAAAGCCCTTGAGTTCTTGGCTCCTGGCAATGCTAACGCAAGGGCTGAAATTATGGCACTTTCTGAAATTACAGGATGGTCCTGGAAGTACTACCTAAAGCACAAGTGGAGAATGTGAAGGGCTGTGGAGGAGTATGTGAATGAGCGCATATGAGTGCTGTCAATCGGCAAAAAAATAAGAGGTTTCTCAATGGAAACATCCACCCTGGGGCTGGCTGCTGGAAGCTGCGACCTGAGTTATGCTGCTGACAGTCTTTAAGGTCAGCTGTGTCATACCTGCTTAGGCTTGGGTTGGGGGGAGCTTGTGAAGTGCTGTCACACTCAGGTCCCACAATGCTGATAACGTGTTTGTGTGTGATAGCTGTAGTGAAAGACTTACTGGTAGCAAGTGCCGGTCCTTTATCGCTTGCCTCTTTTGACTGCAGATTGCAGGGAAGGGAGGAAAGGGAGGAGCCACCACAGTGATGGGGCCTTGGACTTTTTGCTCTCTGTTATCACCTCGGTTTCGATGTTCTGTTTTGGATGAGAAAGGAGACGTGAGGCTTTCAGAGTGTTAAAAATGTATAAATATCTCTATTAACAGCACAACAGACACACGAACAGGATGTGGACTGCAAAGATGAAGGTCCTCCTCTTCTCCACTGACAGCTAACTATGATCCCTGTTGCAACTGAAGAGGACAAGCAGTTACCAGACATCCAAGGCCCTGGAAGAGCAATGCTCATACAACACAACCCAGCGTGTGCACTGAAGCTGAATTCTCCTCAGATGGGCTTTATACCCTTTATGTCAAGTGACAAAGGAATTACCTTCTTAGGCGCTTGGGACCCGAGTCCTGATTCCCAATGGGAATCTGCAGCTCCTGTTGCCTTGAAACATTGAGCTGCAGCAATGACTGCACTCTACCCATTTAAAATACACCCCTCTGAGGAGAATGAAGGAAACACAGCCCCAGGTAGGATTTCCTTCCCCAGCTGCATGGCAGTGCCAAGTCCTGAGCATTGGCTTGACATCATGAAGGTTGCTGCAGTGGAGCTCTGTGTCCCAGCATGGAGGAGATCATCCTGGAAAAGTCAAGATCTCTCCACCCCAGGCCCAGAGGAGTCTTCCTTCACCATGGGCTCACAATATTCAGTCCTCTTTCAGCATCAGTCCCAAGCCTCTGAAACCTTCCAAGTGAATGGGAGAACGCTCAAGGACTCCCCATCTCTAAATTTAGGTGACAGTCAGATAGCTAGTGTTTGCATGGAGTGCTGCTGGAAGGGGACGATGGATTCACCTGACACACGTAGATACAGTCCAGCCAACAATGTTTGCTGCTAGCATAGCTGTTTTCTGATCTAATGTTTGGTTTTAATTACTCCTCGTTAAATAGATAAAGAGATGATGAAATTCTGATAGAAGAAACAGGTGAGACACAATAAACATGTTTAGGGTAAATTTCCAGTTATAATTTCAAGCTAGTATATGCAGTTATTAGGAAAATAAAATAAAACCGCACATGCCAAGCTGCCTGCTGAACCTGCACAGCTGCCGTTAAACGCAGAGGATGGGAAGTTGCCAAAACAGAGATTTGTAACTTTAAAAAGATGAGGCATTTTCTGACAGCTGCCTTCCTGAGCTGCTGTCAGGATTTCTCCTGCCCACAAGATGGCAGGCAGAGATCAGCCTGGTCCTGGGACAATTGCAAAGCAGAGCTGCTAAGAGCAGAAAAGCCAACTTCTCTACTCCAACACTACTGTGATTGCAATTCGTTTGAATCACTTTTTGCAGTGCTATGAAGACATACTGCACCCTCAGTGTGTTCTTGAGCTAAAATCTGTAGAGAGGTTCAAATGTGGTAATTAATTGGAACATTTTATCCAGCTAACAAGATGCTCTGCAGATCTGAGTAATCAATTATTATTATAACCTGATAACAATAATAAATGAGCAAGGCAATGGTAGCTGTTGGTGCAAAACAATTGGAACACAGGAGGCTGCTGCTGAACATTTTAAGGGTGACCTGCATGGATTTTCTCCTTCCCTATGGCATAGAAGAAAGACGGGCTTGTTTGCCTACTTTTACGTGCTTCCCAGTAAGAATTTTCCCTCGGTTAGGTTCCCAGTGAAAACTGACCTTTCCCCATCTTTTGCCTTCCCTGTAGCGTGCTGTTGTAGGACCATCCAGATATTTGCACCCAGGAAATTTCCTTTATGGCAGGGATCCAGGAGCCTGGTTATGACCTTGATTTCTCCCACTTCCTCCCTGTGTAATGTGATTCAGTTTTGAAGCTACAGGTCTCCAGTTTGTTAGGCGATGTCAGGAGGTGTTCCCTGGCCTGGAAAGGGGACACCTGCCCGACCCTGCCAAGCTGTCTGGGGTATCACCTGGCTTTCAGCTGCCACCCTTGAAGGATGCAGGTCTCCTCCAGTATCGTGCTTGGAAACCCCATGCAGACAGCTCAGTTTCTGTGGCGACTGTAATACCACTGGGCTCCAGTTTCAGCCCTCGGGAAGCTAAATCTTATCTGTTGTGGAGCTGAGGCATTGTTTAACGTCTGTTTAGTGGAGGGAGACAAGATGGCCTTGCTGAAACACTCAGTGCCTCCATCCTTTTGGGGTCACTGCATGGATTTGCTCACACAATTCAGACATACCCACTTTAATAGAAAAACATATAAACAAAAAATGTAAAAAAGGAAAAGTAAAAAGTCCTTTTCAGCTCTACTCTAGTAATCATAAACAAGCCGAAGGGGGCACAAGCTTTTCTACTGCTAGAATTTCTTCAGCTTTATTTCTTACCCTAAGTACCTAAGTCCTAGTGGAGACCATTGCCCACAGCCCTGTGCCTGTGCCTGAGCACCCTGCTGCTGCTGGGAGGGGACCGTGGAGAGGTGTCATGTGTGTGGAAATGGAGCCAGAGCGTGTGCAAGCACCTACCTCTGTGCAAGGCTCGCAGGTGCTGCTTGGCGTGGTGGTGCAGCTCCTCCACGCAAGGTGGTCTGGTGGAGGGGAGGAAGATGTTTCTTTGCTGATTCCAAGGTGCTCGGTAATAGACACTCAGTTTGCTCTCTGCATCCAGGTTGGAGACAGCTGTAGGATAAAACCAGAGTGCAAGGTAAGACTCCTAGCCTCTCTTACATCAACCTAGCTGAAAAGCAATGGCTTTCGCTTGGAACAGCAGCGCCAAGAACGAGCACTGGGGGTGTTACAGCACCCCTCCTCCCACTGAATAACAGTGATCATTATCTTCTCTGTGTTTCCATACCACGTTATACCACTTAGCATTTAGACAATGCCCTTTTGCCAGATCGCAAATGGCTCTATGGAGGCAAGTAGGTGCAATAATACTATATCGGTGTTAAATATATGGACTAAAGGGATAATAATTTTATAGATAGCAAAACGAAAACGCAAAGAAGCTAACACAACCTTCCCACAGTGACATTTTGAACAAGGGCAGAGGGAGCAATGGGTCTTCCATTTACCCATTCTCCTGCAAATATGCTCCTTCACTACATCATGCTACTCACAACTAATTTCTGACACAGGTTGCTAGCTCATTGCCTTCTAGCACGTAACAACTGAGATTAACTGCCCGCCCTGCTGAGTGACTTCAACTGTCACTTATCAAAAGAGGTTCTCTCAATAGACAGGGACTTCTGAGGGACAGGAACACTTCAGTTCCTCTACAGAGAAATCCCAGAAGTCTCTGAAGTTACATGCACCAACTCCACTAGAGGTTTGTGAGAATTTCTCAGGAGCGCTGGGACTCTGGGAGGATGTGCCCAACCTCAGTGTACGCAGTAGCTAGCTTTCCAAGGGCCAAAGCAGGAGAGGAGGGCTATGGGGGATGCCAGCACTCTGCCCCGGCTGGCCACACAGAGCAGGCTTTTCCCACCTGTGCTTAGCAGCCCATGTAATGCAGCAGAGCACTTGGCACGTCTTCAGCTATAGCACTAGGCTGGCTCCTTCTTTTGCAGGCATCGATACAAACAGTCTCTCCAGTCATTTCCTCTTGTAATGCCAAGGAGCTGCTGCAGCTGTTTTGCTTACAGGACAATGCAGCGTGATGCAGGTGGGCTCCCTCACACATGGGAGGAAGGGTGGTGGAGGGACCTCCTGGTGTTCCCTTCCTAGCGAGAAGCCAAACAGCCAGTGTGCCTCGGGTTGGTCCCCCCACTGGCCACATGCTCCTCTCCTTCACCCTCATTGACCAGTGAGAGCCCAGAGGAGCAGAGGCGGCTTCAATCGTAACACAGTCCAACACAACGCTGATGGCCAGAGCCCTCTTCCATGGAGAATACTACCAGGGATTTGTAACTCTGTGTTAGTGACCCAGCCTGTGTGCCAGCCCCCTTCTCCAGCCTCTGTCTTGCCCACTGACACGATAGATATTTTGTGGCCAGGCTCTCCCCTTGCATTGCTTTTATCACTCCAGGCAAGCGCAGCCCTCAGCCCTTCCCTGGCAGGGCCCTCACCACTTCCACAAGAGAAGGAGAATGAATGCGCCACTGTCGTGGGACACCACCGAGGGGGAGGCCAAGCCAGAGAAAGGGGTTGGCTGCAGGACATCCACAGCAGTACGTTGTCTCCAGCCAAGGAACTAGCACATTTCAGGGCTCTCATCTACTTTCCATGCTTTTGCACTCTCTGACCTGCAGGAGCAGCTGCCCTTTTTTGAGTGGGAGTCGGTGCAACATGTCAGAGAGCAGCTCTCTGGTGGAGATGTGTTGCTCTTTCTGGTTTTGTTGCTTTCTTTAATGCAAAACAACATTCACTCAGGCTGAAGGCATACCAGTGCTTTGTATAGTGAAAGGAACTGGGAAAGTACAGTAGGAGAAGAAGGAGGAGGGAGCAGACACAAGAGGAGAAACCTAGGAACCATGCTGCTGCATGTGGGATGCTGACAGACTTTATCAGCTTCTTTGATAAGAAAAAAACCCAGTTCACAAAACTTTGTGGGCATCATGATGGAAGTGGTGTTATAATATGGTGATAGACCTCCTGAGGTTCAGGTTCTCAAGAGCTTCAGCACCACCGAAGGGAACCCGAACTCTGTGTCCAACAGGCTTTGCTTCCAAGTGGATTTTTGCAGGTGGGGTTTCACTCAGTTTACAACACATTTGCAGTGCTGCTCCATGCAACTGGCCATGGTGTCAGTGCAAGGAACAGCACCACGGTGAGAAAAAGATGATTGATAGCGGGGGAATTTGTAGGGTGAATGACAGCAACCTGTATGTGTTTGTTCATCATGAGGATTTACTAATTAAATTATCAACATTGTAGTAACATAATGTTGCCAAATCACAAGCAGAGCTTTTGATGGCTTGTCTGTTTGTCACCACTGCAGTAGGTGAATATCTCACTAGCATGAGCTGATTTTGTATTTCCTTTACCTCTTGAGGGTAAGGAAGCACTATGTCTGTTTTACAGATGAGGTACCGAGACACAAAACAACTTGCCCTGATCCCGTTCTCAGCCACACTGACTTCTTGGGAAGCTCATTTCAGGACAAAAATCTTTAAGTGATAGTAATGATACCCCACCCATTATTCATATCGCTGATGATAAGTGATATTCATGATCACAGATTGTACCCTGGAGGCTAATGAAACAGCAGGCACAAGCAGTTCCTTCCTACTCCCAGAAAAAAACTGTCCAGACTGAAGTTCTAGTAGCTGTCTGTGATGGAGCTCAGTAAGTGAGTGGAAAGTTTTACCTACTTATGAAATGTTCAGACATTTCATTAGACTACAATAGATTTGCTGCAAAATTTAACTTGTAGAAAGCTCTTCTGGCTTTGGCAGCAGTTTTTTACAAATGAGAAAGAGTAGAAGTTGGGTTAATATACTTTGTGTGAGACTTAAAAATGAAACCAAGCTAATACAATTCTGCTATGCACTTGCTGTTGTAGACACACATTGCTGTTCACAGATAAAACAGCATGACCTCTTAGCCATCCAACAATTCTCCCTTAGCCAGCAGTGCTGTACCAGAAGAAAAATAAAGCAAATACATTGCTTATCTTCAAATGATAGGGCACTGAGAAGCTTGCAGTACCCTGTGCCATGGCCCCAGCTAGCACGCCTCCGTATCTTCTTGCCTTTCCCTGCAGGAACACTGATTTGCCGTGTCAGGGAATATGCCCCACTGACACCAAGAAAGCAGAAGTATTGCACAATGCGCAATGAACTGAACAGTCCTTTAAAATACTCAAAAGCTGGAGTGGATTTTCTAGGCAGTCCAGAATAGAAACTAAAAGAGCTGGCAAAAAAGCTGCGAGGGGATGAATGTTCTCAGCCTGCGGTGGGGAAGAAGCTTAGAGGGAGAAGCCCTGGGTAGGGTAGAGGACAATGCTGGCCCAAAGACAAATAAATATAAACCCACCATGAATGCAATTAGGCTGGATGTTTGAAGAACAGCATCCCAACCTCAGACCAGCGAAGCTCTGGAAAAGCCTCCTGGAAAGGGGAAAGAGAGGGAAAAAGCTAACCGGTAAGCGAGAGAGCCTGCACCCTTTCTGAAGGGGATTACCAGATGTGATTGCCTGCCAAAAGAGGGACCTGCTTCCATTTCACTCCTTGCACATTGTCCTTTGCACATGTCCTTCTGTGTCCTTTGCACATTGCCAGTGCTTCTGCAACAGCATCTTGCCTGGACCTTGCTGTTTGGGCATAGGCCCCTGGGAACTGCGCACCATTGCTGGGAGCTGAAGCCAGAGCATGCAACCGCAGGAGTGGACCGTGAGCTTTCAGAACCACTGAACATCTGATTTGCTGCACAGGATTAAATCTCTTACTTCCACTAAAAGAAAAAAGCCAACCCTGTGGCGGGGTAGTTCAGCAGTCAAAGACCATTTGGTTGAGACCTAGAAGACCTGTGCAGTCAAAGCTTCACCATATGCTTTTGTTAAGAGCCTGGGTTAAATATTAACACTCCCTATGCCTCCATTCTGTAAAATGGGGATAAGGTATCTCTTTCAGCCAGCACTTCCTTTCACTCTGTGTTTTACACTGCAGTCTGTTTTTACAATGCCTAGCCTGTGCGTGGCTGTAGCTCCTCAGCATCATCACAATATGCATAATAAATAAAGTAATACAAAAAATGTAAAGCCACAGTCTTTAAATTATTAACAGCTGGACACCACAGTGAATGAGAAAAAAAGCCTGTACAGATATAGGAAACACTGCATTTCAGACATCAAATATAGATGATTAATATATTTTCAGTGTGTGCTTTGATCAATTTAGAATATACAAGTGAATCATATAAACTATCATGTTCATTTCACTCCCGAATTCACGTAATTATTTTTTTTGTTTTGTGGGATGACAAAATGACAAAAGACAATTTAAATGGATTCCCCATTACATTCTATGGATCCATTAATTTGGCTGGTTTCCTGACAACCAATGTCAAACAGACATACCCAAGTGACTGTTCTCATGAGAAGATTTTTGAAGGTTTCTAAATAGCTGTTTTATCAAAGTTGATCATATTTATCATTTACAGACCCTTCTCATCTTCACATCCTCTCATTCACTCTCTCTCCCTCCTTTAGCAAGGCAGAAAAAGGATCTTGCCACAGCAGAGCCAGATGTGGATGCTTGAAGGTTGTGCAGCTTTAGTGCACTCAGGCGTGTTTGTTCTAATAATAACACCACAAAGGCCAAACAAGAAAGATTTCTGCTCTATTTATTTGATAGATCCAGGGTTTCCCCCCAACTCTGTCTGCTTCTCTAGACGCTTGCCTCCCAGCCCCCCCCCCCCTTCTGTTTCTCAACTTTCTATTATTTCTTTCTGTATTATAGTTGCCATCAGGTGTCAGGGCAGGGGGAAGATAATTCCTTATGTTTCCTAGCTCAAAGAGAAAACACAATTGTGTTGTAAGGTGTGAAAAAGTGTGCAGCCTGGAGGGGATTTGAGTGGCGAGTGAGGAAGTTGCCTACATGCTAAGGGACAGAGCTCAGAGCTGTCACGCCGTGAACCCCTGAACAAGCAAAGCTGAACCAGCAGCTGCTGAATCCTTATTAAAGTATCTGGATTCCAAAAGACAAAAACCATAATTAAAAAGGATCAGAATACTGAATAAGCCTATTCCAGAGCCCAATTACTCTTATGAGAGGCCCTAATGACCCAAGCCCTTGGCAGGGGGCAGAGGAGCTGGGGGCTGCGCACCCAGCGAAACTCCACTGCTTCTCCCTACTGCACCGCAGGGGTGTGGGATGCTCTCAAGGACTGCCGTGGCCGGCAGCACCATGCCAGGCTCTGCTTGGGAAGCCCTTCTCCAGCACTAAGGTGGCTGACCTGTCATTTTAGCAGATGCCATTTTTTCTAGCCATTTCAGGTAAAAATGGTGACTTTTTTCTTGTATGATTCAATGTCATAAGAAAGCTGTATGTTCACCCAGCTTTGCATAAATAGGCCTGTGCCAGCAGCAGGGTTTAAACTGATCAAACTCTTCCACACCTAGTGCCCAGGTCAGCAGTGAGTTACTGCCTGCTAAATTTGTGTGCAAAACATTGCAAGAAAATTAATTCTGAGGAAGACCAGATTATCTCAAAGACTAGGCAGTCTGACAACACATCCAACTTCATCATGCATTTTAGCATGTAAATGTTTCATTGAGGCAAGTGCTGAGTCTGATGTGAATTTTATTTATAGCCCTGAATGTCTCGAATGTATGCTTCCCCCAAGTACTCATGTCTCCACTGTAACACCCAGGGGGGTTTAAGCCTACAAGGCTGGTAAAAATCTACAGTTGTTTCTCTGCTGTACATGTCCCACATTTTGTGCGATGCATCAGCAAGCTCAGTACTTTCAAAGCAGCTCCCTCTGCGGCTGCTGCTTCACAGTGATGGCACGGAGTGTGCAGAGGCTTACCCAGTAGGGATACTGGAGCCCGGAGCTCCTCAGAAGTGGAACAATCACTCTGTTTCCTACAGTCATGCTTGCTCCTAACCATGGTTGCACCCAGACATTTCCCCCAGTCTTGACCTATTTGCCAGTGACAAACCCCACCAACTGGAACTGCAAATAGCTATTTGGATGAGCTACCTTCCTATCCCATCTTTATTAAGGCTTGAAAAATGCCAGTGCAAAGGGAGTGTGTTGGCGGCGATGCTGTTCGTTACAAATAAAGGCTACTGGCTCTTCAGCATTCCCATCAACCAGTGAGCAATGGCAACCTCACCATAACTTCAGTGAGTATACCTACAAGCATGGGCATGCACACACTTTCCCTCACACCTCTAGACAAAAAGTACCAAGTGACTAGAGCCAGAAAACCGGACATACCCTGGTGCTCTCGGGAACCCTGTTCACCCTGGCAGGGGCAGGATGCCATGCTCTTTTCCTACTAAGGGGAAGCAATAACTTCTGTCCATGTCACTGCCAGAGCCACACCTGACAGTGATGGCTTTCTCTTCTGAAGCCCTTTTGCCAGGGGGGACATCAGATGATGGGAACGGGACAGGCACTTTTGCCCCTTGGCACTGCGGGGGCTGCAGAGGACTCTGCCTGCACTTTCCTGTCCTCCTCTCCCCCAGGCAGCTGTGCGCGGTCCAGCCCCCCCAGGAGATGATGTGAGAGCTAAGGCAGGTCCTACCTAGACCTTGACTGAGCTTTCTAAGCACACTTCTCACATAACGCAAGAGATGCTCAAGTCTCAGCAAAATAGAAAACTGCATGCCAAAACCCCCGTCTCCTTTTTCTTGCCGCTCCTGTGCATATTTGGGATTTATTCAGGATCTAGATGGATTCCCCTATCCTTAGTCACATCTTTTGTTCCTGTGCTCCTGATGCACTCTGATGTTTGTGAGGGTACTATTCAATGTGGACATTTCCCTTTCAGTCCTTGCAATGCCCACTATCACAGGGCTGTGGGTGACTGATGCCCCATTTCTGGTGGTCTGCTCCTTGGTTACTTCCCTCTGGGAGCCCATGCTGGAAAACATGGTTTGTAATGGCTCTGTGCATCATTACATCTTATTATTGCTATTATCAGGGCAGAAACCCAAATTATTTCTGAGGATTTTTTGGCATGTACAATCTGAATCCAGGATGGATGTGAAAAGCAAACTCTAGCGGCACAGGGCCTGAGATATGGCTTGGGCAAGCAGTCTGGACCTGAAGCATGGATCACTACATCTGCCCTGCCACTGGCACTCATGCGTGCAAATCAAAGCCGGTGCAACTGTGTCTACACAGGCTGCAGCAGCCCTCCAGACAAACAGGAGGGTAGACATGACAAAACAAGTTAAGTCTTTAGCTATGTGTGGGCAACAACATGAACACAATTATTATTCTGTTGTGCACTCATGGATGGACAATTTAGCAAATTTTTCAAACTCAAGCAAAAAGGCAGAAACCTCACTGACAGCAGAAACTGTTGAGAAAGACCATGATCTTTTATGCTCTTTGTATTGTTTTATGTCTTGCCAATAGTGACATTTCTCACGTTTCAACCGCAGTTTCTTTTTCATGGTGCATCCCTGTGACATTTTTTCTGTGTCCCGTTGTGCTACACATGGAAATAACAGCTATTCAGGAGAAAAAGAGACAAGTGGACAAAACCCTAGCTGTATTTGGCATTCAGTTATCTAGAAAGATTAAAATACTGGAAAGCATATGATTTTGATGTCATTTCCATGCGCAGATCCTTGAATTTTGCATTTACCTGGTGTTCAGTTGACTGGCACAACAACAGACATAATTCAAGAGGGCTGAGAAGTGTGCGGTTCTTATACACGTAAGAAGATTAGGCTGTTAAGCAATATGCACTTATGTGAAGAGTACCACATGCTAATCCCATTCTTGGCTTTGCTGCTTTCAATCACTGCTGGTGGTGTTTGAACATATTTTTAACTGCTTTTCCTAACTCTGTCAAATAAGTTACAGTGGCCAGAATAGGACTTGATATTTCGAAGTATTTCAAAGCTGTCACTGCAGGATAGACAATAACCTCTCAGAAATACACAGTATTTTATACATTCAAGCCTTCATTCCTATGAATTTTCTCTAGCCAGTGATTTCTTCCTCTCCTTTTATTCCTGTTCTCCAGTCTATGTTTTACATGGCTGGGAGAGAAACAGCTTCATGCTCTCAGCTACAAAATAGCTGCAAACATAGTCACAGACAGCAGGTTTCTGTTAGAGCATTTCATTAACAGAGTTGCCCTTCTCACCCGTGAGAAGTGAATGGCATTTTTATTTTAGGTGCACATGTCTATATATTATACATATCCATGAATATGTGCAATTGTGCGTACGCCCCCACCCCATCACACCCAGCTCTGCAGCAAAGAAATCCCCCCGGTGCATCTCTCTCCTAATGCCTGGTGACAGAAAGCACTGGAGGGAGTGCAACATACTTAACTATTAATAAACATCCGAAACATTCAAATAATGTATGTGTAGCCATGGTGTTTCTATGGTCCTTGTTCAGTCAGAGATAGCAGGAAGCCCATCAGGGAAAGCAGGTTAACAAGCAAAAAAGAAAACCACCAATAAGTTCGGGCTTTATTCCCAGGGCAGCTGAAGACATACGACTAGACAAAAGTTTTCCTAGTTGTGTATATGTATGCATAAAATTAAACATGTAATCCAATTCTACAACTTCAGAGACCACAACCCAGCTGGGAAGTGACTTGTGCCCCAGCTAAGTGAGTGGAAGCAATGCAAAAGGCAGCATTGGTGTTGCCTGCAGGGCAATGGTAAAGAAGGCAGACAATATGCGAGTCCTGCCTGGCAAGCTTAAGGTTGCCATTAGGTCAACTATTCTGCAGGATGAGTCCATATTCATTTCAGTTTGCTACCACGCTCCATGAGAAAATGAAAAGCTAATTAGCCCAGAAAATAGTGAAGGCATAAACACTGTTAAAGAAAAACCCAACCCCCCCAAACCTAACTTGTTTAAGGCTACTGGAGCTAATGGTAAGATGAATTATTATAGCAGGGATGATATGACATCACACATCTGCACACATATATATGTGTTTGTGTACAGACATACCAGAGCATGTAAGTGAAATCAGTGCCTCAGGAGACCCCTTCAGTCCCACGTGCTTAATTAGTTGAAAGCACTTCTTTCAATCTGATGCACTTTTAGCACTCGTCAACACAGATTTCTTCCCATGTTGACCTTTCACATTACTCCCACTCTCCTATCTCTGGCAATGTAGTGTGTGGTCTCTGTAAAACACTACGTAAACACACTTATAGACATCCTTCACCATTCTCCCTCGCTGCTCTGCTATTTTTCTCCTGTATTGACTCAGCCCAAATCACTACTAATCTTGCCCGAGTTGCTCCAACAGGTCACCATAACGCTCTCCCTTTTATCACACAGAAGTGTGTGGTTCACTGTGATGTTGCTCTCAGATCGGTCACCTTGATTGCACATGCCAGCACTCAAGAATAAAGCTTTACAAAATTCATTTAGTATTCTACCTGCCTTGGTTAATGCCTACCTTCCAGACCTTGTGAAAAAAACACTCTCACATTCCCCAGCCTATAGACATTTTTGTGATGGGTCAAACAGTGTTTTGCCACTGGCTTTCATCTATCTTGCCTATTCTCCTACTCAAAACATTCAATTCCCCCGCATATATATGCGACTATATCACACTCCCACAAACCTGCCAAGGCAAGTGCCATGTGCTTACAATGGTGGCAACAACTACTGGACAGCTGGGAACATATCCCGTGCCACCACCCAGAACACTATCTTGGGCCTTGAAAAGCAAGTTTTAAGGCGACACGGCACCCCGGAAGGAATTGAGTCAGACAACAGGACTCACCTCCGAAACAACCTCATAGACACCTGGGCCAAAAAGCACGGCATTGAGTGGGTATATCACATCCCCTATTATGCACCAACCTCCAGGAAAATCTAATGGTATGATAGACTGTTAAAGACTACACTGAGAGCAATGGGGGGCTGGATATTGTTGTGGTTTCAGCCCAGCTGGTAACAAAGCACTGTGCAGCCAATCCCTCATTCCTCCCCCCTAGCCTTGGTGGGATGAGGAGAAAATATAAAGAAAAGCTCATGGGTTGAGACAAGGACAGGGAGGGATCACTCCCCACTTACGGTCATGGGCAAAAGACAGGCTCAACTTGGGGAAGAAACAAAATCAATTTAATTTACTACCAATCAAATCAAAACAAGGATACTGGGAAGTAAAAACAGACCTTAGAACACCCTCCCCCCCCAGCCCTCCTTCCCAGGTCAACCCCATTTCCAGTTCTCTCCACTTCCTCCCCCTAGCAGCACAGGGGGACAGGGAATGGGGGTTGGGGTCGGTTCCTCACACTATGTCTCTGCTGCTCCTTCCTCCTCAGGGGGAGGAGGACTCCTCACTTGTTCCTTGCTCTGCCATGGGGTGTCTCCCATGGGAGACAGTCCTTCACAAACATCTCCAATGTAGGTCCATTCCACGGGCTGCAGTTCCTCACAAACTCCCCTGGCGTGGGTCCTTCCTGTGGGCCGATCTTCAGTCCCAGCCTGCTCCAGCGTGGGCTTTCCCCCAGAGTCCCAGCCATCTTGGGGGGCCTACACTCCCCCACTCCCCTCCATGGGCTGCGGGGGGACAGCCTGCTCACCAGGGACCAGACCCCACCTCACCACAGGCTGCAGGGGCATCCCCTCCTTCTCCCCCTTCCTCACTGGCCTTACTGTCTGCAGAGGGGTTCCTCTCACATTCCAATCCCCCACTCACTGCAGGTTTCCTCTCTTAAATCTGTTCTCCCACAGGTGTTTCCACTGTCACTGACGGGCTCGGCCTGGGCCAGAGGCAGGTCCGGCTTGGAGCCCGGGGAGCTTCCAGCAGCTTCTCTCAGGAGCCACCCCTGCGACCCCTCCCTGCTACCAAAAACCCCGCCACACAAACCCAAAACAGACGTTCAAACATTGGGACACACATTTAGCAAAAGCCACCTGATTAGTTAACACCAGGGGATCTACCAGTCAGGCTGACCCTGCCCGATCAGAACTTTTAAGTACTGTAGAAGGGGATAAAGTCCCTGTAGTGCACATAAAAAAATATGCTAGGGAAAACAGTCTAGGTTACTCCTGCCTCAGGCAAAGGCAAACCCATTCGTGGGATTGCTTTTGCTCAAGGACCTGGGTGCACTTGGTGGGTGATGGGAAAGGATGGGGAGGTGTGCCTCAAGGGGATTTAATTTTAGGTGAGAATAGCCAGTGAATTAAATTCTATGATGTTAATTGCTATATAACCCTGCCACTATATGTCATCATTACTATAATTGTTATGTGCTATATCAATGGTATTACAGTAAGGATCACTTAGATTAATGAAGAATGAACTTTGATAAAACCAAGCAAAGGGCAGTAGTGATGGAACCAGGACTGCCTTCAGCATGCAACAATCCTACACTACACACCATCCAGTAGTGTTTATACGAAGTCAAGGATTTTTCAGCCTCTCATGCCCAGAAAGCAAGAAGGCTGGAGGGGCACAATAAGTTGGGAGGGGACACAGCCAGGACAGCTGACCCAAACTGGCCAAAGAGGTATTCCACACCATGTGATGTCATGCCCAGTATACAAACTGGGGGTAGTTGGTCGGGGGGGTGGATCACTGCTTGGGAACTAACTGGGCATCGATTGGCAAGTGCATCACGTGCTTTGTATATTCCAATCCTTTTATTATTATTGTCATTTTATTATTGTTATTATCATTATTAGTTTCTTCCTTTCTGTTCTATTCAACTGTTCTTATCTCAACCCATGAGTTTTACTTTCTCTGATTCTCTCCCCCATCCCACTGGGTGGTGGTGGGGAGTGAGCAAGCAGCTGCATGGTGCTTAGATGCTGGCTGGGGTTACCACAACAATTTCTGTCTGAACATTTATACCTAAAGTGGTCATTTCCCAGTAATAGCCTTTTGAGTCTATGCTGAGGAACCTCTTTTGAGGAAGAGCAGAGGCTCGCACATTGGAGCACCTATTTCCACAGCAGCATCCATGATAAAAACAACCTGTCCATGTTTGTGAACATGTAGCCCAGCTGTAAAACACCGTGAGCCTTGAAAAAGCACACTGGAAGATGACACTTGACACAGAATATGCTGTGTTTGGCATGTTGGAAGATAAGATTCAGATGACTTATTCCAAGTATAGAATCATAGAATCATAGAATGATAGAATCATTTAGGTTGGAAAAGACCTTCAAGATCATCGAGTCCAACCATCAACCATGCCCACTAAACCATGTCCTGAAGTACCCCGTCCACTTGCTTTTTGAATACCTCCAGGGATGGTGACTCAACCACTTCCCTGGGCAGCCTATTCCAATGTTTGACAACCCTCTCAGTAAAAAAATTTTTCCTAATATCTAACCTAAATCTCCCTTGCCTCAACTTGAGGCCATTTCCTCTTGTCCTATCTCCAGCCACCTGACAGAAGAGACCAGCACCCACAAGTACAGCAAACATATTTCTGTTTTCCTTGAAATCTTCATAAACTAAAAACTTCCATCAAAGCTCTAAGAGTTAGTCTCCATCAATCTCTGTGCCTTCTCCATTTGGCTCTCAGAAGTGGCATTTAGCACCAATTACACCAACAGTGCTGTGATACACGCACCTGTCTCTTGGACTGCAGATTGAGGGCACCGACTTATTTTACGCAGGCATCAGAATGCCATCAGTGGGTGACAGTGTTTTGTTTACTACTGACCTACCCTCCATTCAGGATGACAACCTGTAAGAAAAAAAGCCCTATAGCCCCACTGCTTAATCTTGTTAGTGCCTGATGTCGCTCCCCACGGGTAATGCTAAAGTCACTGTTTTGGAAGGGCAAAGGATATGCTGTAGTGGAAAAATACTATGAAATGTGAAAAGCAAACCCAAGCCAAAGACACGGGTTACATTTTGTATCTAGTATAAAAATGTTGGCGATGTTTTTCTGTGAGTGGCTTCCCTCAGCTTTGCCTTCAGCAAACTGCATGCGGAAGCCAGTATCTGAGGTCAGAAGCTGCTCCCAAGTGAAAAACAAGACTGAAGAATTTACGCAGAAAACAAACAAGCTGGGCCCCTCTTCCCTTCCACTGGCACTGCACGTAGGCTGAGAAATCAAACCCCCAAAAGTCAGGAACAACAAGCCTTGTGTTAATAGTAGAGACGGTGGCTCATATTTCGCACTTCTTCCTCCCCATCAGTCTTTTTCAGTGTGCTTGGCTAGATGCCCTGAATGTCCTTAACTGCAAGTTGAGGTAAGTAGCAACAGTTTCTTCCAGTTATATTTAGTAAATACTATGCTACCATTGCTACATGTGTTCCTTTGAATTACTCACAGGCCTCTGGGGGAAGACAGAAAGTCAATCCTCTCAGAGGGACCAAAGGCAACTCTTTTTTCTTCCCCTGGGGAAATATTCTTGCTGCTCCTGCAGCTCCATCAGTCCTTTTCTGCAGAGGGACTGAGAGACCTGGCTCTGTCTCAGGTCTCTAATTGCTCTTGAGGTCATTCCTGCCCTGTGAAGCTTCCTCCCCGAAACGGCAAGTCAGCTTGTTTCTTGGGTCAGGCAACAAAAAAATCACACGGCACAAGTCCATGAGGTTACTCCTGTGCCACCCTGATGACGGCCCAGGGTTGGCTGGGCACAGAACTGTAGCTAAAGATACAACCAGTTCACTGTGTAGCTCCTCCTGGGTCCTTTCAGTAAAATTCTTCCCAAACTCAGTGAATACCCAGGTCCTCCATTACCAGCCCTCCCAGATGTTCCTTTTGGCCCCAGTCTCGCAAGTGGTTTACTTGCAGCAGAGTTTCAGACAACTGGCTGTGAACTGGGCTTGAGGAGCACCCAGCCCACGAAGGGGCTCTGGGCCAGGAGTGGGTCCTATTCCAACACTGTCCAGCAATATACTTCTCTCCAGTGCCACTTCTGACAAGACGCTTCTCTAAAACATTAGAGCAAAGAGGGCTGTAAGGGTTCAGAGAGCCACAATGAGAAGCCAGCTAGCTTGGCTAGCTGACTTGCTGAGTCTCACTTGTTGAAACAATACTGAACACACTCCTTGCTGTTTCATAAGGAGAAGGAGAGCTGCCTGAAAATACAGGTTCCCCCCGCCCTCTATACTTTCTCAAAGGAATTGATTTTAACAAGAAACCTGCTTAGGGATGGATTCTTGTTAGCCTTGCAAGGCAGGGAGAGAGGGAGAAAGAGTATGGTACATTTCCCATCCTCAAGCCTATGCAAAGCCCACTGCAAGCCACGGTACACTGTAATTGCAAACTCTAGTGCGTGCAGCAGTACCGCATGCTCCAAAAGGCACCGCAGGGAAACTGGGGCTGGGGTTGGTCCCCTCCACCCCACTGTGCACTGCCAAGGACATGTCCCAGCGCCATTCCCCACTCAGGCTCCAGCTTCTACCCAGGTATTGCAGCCTCTCCCCTCCAGGTTTTTCGGCCTGAAATTAGCCCTTAATCTGTAAAGCACAGACTTGTTATGATATATGGAATGGACCATATTACTTACAGTTCTTTCTATACACATGTATAATGAGATACACTGGATTACTTTTTAGAAGGAACCCATCCAGATAGCTTTTGGAAACCGTCAGCAATACTGTATACCTAGACTGCAGGATGAACAACTTACATCAGGATAAGTTATTTTCCCACTGTTAGTATTATTTGAATAACATGTTCTCAGCTTGCTCACCTCAGGCACTAATATTTTTTCTGCAGAGTTGCACTGTGTTTTTTCAGGTCTTTGCTTACCTAAAATGGTCCACAAGCCTCAAATGGTAAATGCTAGCTTGCAAATTTAACCGAGAGGTGAGCATTGTTAGCTGTATCCCCTTGCATGTCCCTGCAGAGGATGCAAACCTGTTACCGTGCCAGCTAGGGAGGCCCCACAGCTCTTGCTAACCCACTAACCCCCCACTTCGAATTGAGACATCACAGCCAATGGCAACTACCACATAAAATGCAGCATGAAAACATTTAAGCTAAAATAAATTTTAAAACATTTACTTCTTGTAAAGTGTCATAAGGTGTTAATAAAGTTCATAACATAGACTATCCTTTATTGTTATGGCTAGTATGGCTTTATGAGTCAAAACCATATCCTATTGTTTGTACTCACATTTATATTATTAAGCCACATATTTATGCAGAAAACCTAATTGAGTTCTGATGGGATTTCTGAAAAGCCACAACTGCTGAAGAGCTACAGGGTTTGTCAGATGCTGCAGGGGTGTGGACCACTCTCTGGTGAGTGCTGTCATCCAGAACATAATAGCAAACAGCAAATTCTTGCACATTTGTAACTCATCTGTCTTGGTGCATGCATTGGACTGAGTACAAGGTAGTTTTCAACACGTTGGCTTTACCACAGCAAATACACAGAGTGGCAAACAATTGTTTGCTTCATGTACATATAAAATTATTATCTTCTAAGTGTGGGCAGACATTTTATTATGACCATGTACCAAGTACTGCGCATGAAGAAGAAAACCAGAAGGCATGGTGAAATAGCTACGTTTTGCTGCATCCAGTCAAAAGCAGACCAGAAATGACAGGTGTCAACACCTACTGGTAACTATGAGAAATACCACTGTGGAATGACACTGGCTGCAAAACTGAACAGGAACCCTTCAAACTCTTGACTGTAAGCAGTGTTGAAAATGAAATAAAAATAAACTGCAGGAAATAAGCTGCAGGAAAAAAATCCACAAGAAAAGAAATTAAACCAGGAAATACTTTCAAGAAAGGAAAAAGGAAAGGAAAGGAAAGGAAAGAATGAGAGGGGGGGAGAAGGGCATCATCATTAAAATTATCATGCAGAAAGCGTAAGTAAAAAATGGGGCTGTTGAGTAGCAAACAGTGTTTGACCTTAATGTAAGGTGTATTGAGTGGAATGGTGAATCAGGGGAGAGAGCACTCCTGGGATGCTCGGAGTTGTTCACGAGGAGCAAAGCTGACAACATTTCCAAGCATAAAAAAGCAGACAATGGAAAGTAGTCACAAACGTAAATTTCCCCAGGGGAGATTTGTCTCCCTGGAGAATTTCGGTAGCTAACAGATAGTCTCCTGGCTGATTTTGAGTACAAATGAGCCTCAGAGAGCTCTGAATAGTCCTCTAGCAGAGCCTGTCCACCTCTGTTCACTGTGGAAGGACCGTGAGAAGATGGACTGTGCTGGGCCAGCCTGCCCCAGCACCACCCGGCACCAAGAGGGGAGATCCTGCCTTTACAGGGGAGCAGGATTGCCTACTCAGAAACAAACATGAGTCTGTGAAGCTAGGGATGGGTTCTTGTATTTATTCGTTGAATATATTTAATGGCAAAGTAAAAAAAAAAACAAATTTGGGTCACAGCCAAGCAAGCTAGCAAGGCATAAGGTGACTTTTAACTCAAAAGGTGAAGCATTGCCCAAGAACCTGAACAAACACATTCATTTTTATGAAGAGAGGGGTAAACCTGCTCAGAAACATGACACAATAAGCTGGACCAGGTGTCAAATTTTGCTGTCCTTGCTCTGTCCTTTTTGAGAAGCGGCTCTGCCTGACTTCTCTGGACCCTTCGGCTATGCCGAGACATCAGGTCTGACCCTAATTATCTCCCTCCCACTTTACTGCCTTCTCCTCTCTGCCTCTCTTCTTTCTGTGTGGATTTTCCAAGTGGCATTAAAAAACAGAAGTGCTGGAAGAGGTGCCAGACTGCTCTAGAGGCTGAGATGCTATACATGAACAATGAAAGGCAGATAAACACCCACAGATATACCCCAGCCCTGACCTGGCAGGATGCTGTCTGGGGGGAGGTGGCAATCAATATTCACATCTTATCAATTCCCATAGCATCTGCCAACACAGGGGGAGGGGAAGCCACCCCAGCCTACTTTTTTAATAATATGGATATTGTTCATAAAGTTGGAGACATTTTATATACAAATACAGATCAGTTCATAGCCATCTGCTTATTTTCTATGTAACATCTAAAGTATCATAAGGGTGTTACATAGAATACGAATACAAGCTCTTACCTCTGCTGCTGAGCTTAAAATAAAAAAAAGGGAAACAAAAGAGAAAAGAAGAAAATATAGGAGTTGGTATGCAGTGAAAAGCAAAGCACTGAGACAGCATTTTCAAATGGTGGTTGCCTGGGCTGCTGTCGTTTGGAGATGCAGTTTGGCCTGGTAGGTGGATATGCTGGCACAACCCTGCTCTGGCCTGGGGCAAGTCACCTCCTGGCCTTCAAAGCCTTCTCTCATCCTCCCAGGGACCTCCTAGCCTTTTTCATGTTCTTTCTACTTTTGTGTCTTAGGGGCAGAAATCATCCTTTACACTAAGCATTTACACATACAATAATAGGCCCCACATTTCATGTGCTAGTCCAATAATACTTTATTGGTGGGTTTGTTTAGTGTTATATTCTTCCACATAAAAGCAGGCTTGCTTATTCCCTGCTAGGGCATGCTCTAAACCTCTGCAGATGAGCTGTGGTTTGTATTGCCCGGGCTGCGGTTTTGGACCTACAGGTCCCTGCAGCACAACCAACCTCCACCATTTACAAGCAGCTCCAAAATGCTGGACTCGATAAGTAACAGGTGGTTCATTATTCAGAATTAACCTGCCATGGTCAGTAGAGAAAAAAGAGCCAGCCTGGTGCCCTGGTTGATTCCCACCAGAGCCCAGACCCACAAGGCATGGGGAGATGCACAAATTCACTGATCACCTGCCAGATTCATTGTCGCTCGAGGTTTTTTAACTACTGCATTTAAATCACAGCTAATTCTGATCAATCAATATTGTTTCCCTGACTGGCCAGTTTGGTAATTTTATCTTCATGTTTGTTCACATTAGTAAGTATCAATTTCCTGTGGGATGCAGTACATCTTCCTGTAGTAAGTGAGGGTGAGGTCTGCTTGGCAATGTTTCTGTTATGCAGTTATTTCTGAAGTTTGGGTATTGGCATACTTAACACACTCTGATTTTATCCCCAAAACTGGGATTCTATGCAACAGCAAAGAAGAAAAAATATCTAAAAACTGCAGCCACTACTTCCCTATGAAAATAGCGTTAGGCAAAGATTGATCTGAATGCTTTTCATTTGGGTTATCCTTTTTCCCTTCTATTAGCATCCTGATTCCTTTTGTCTTTGTTATATTTGTGCAATAGCAACACTTTACAAATACTGCTAATGCTTCTTCACTTTACAAGGTCCAGAGCAGCCTCCTCACAGTTAGTACAACTCTCCTTATTTTCTGCAAGCTTTTACACATACTTCTAGGATAGGAAAGCTACAACAAAACTTCAGCCTGTCAGAAGAAAATATCTAAACTTTGAAGGTTCTACTTTTGAACTAGAAAACAATTTATTTTGCAGATACTTCTACAGGACAGTGGAATAATTTTCAAGGCTTTAAGAAATTCCAGTTCTATCACTACCAAAGTTACAGCCACATCCAGGATAACTTAAGACTAAGGGAAATATTTGCTAAAGGGATAGCTAGAAGATACTCATCTTCCCTCCCCTTTGATGCCCTTTTATCTGTGGACACTCAGTGAGTGTAGGATGATGCTACTACAGAAGCACTGCAGCTAGAACAAAGTAATGATAACCAAAGTGCCACTCATCACTCACAGAAATAAGCCTCGAAGTAGGGTCATGGGCAGAAAACACTTTCTCATCCCATTCATGAACCGCTGAGACAGATACATGCCCAGAGCTGAGTTGAACTGTGCATGACTAGTTTTGTATATTCTTAGTACCGTTGTTGTTGTTGTAACTTCTCTTTTTGTGTTGTCCCAGTAAATTGTCCTTAACTCAACCCATGACATGCTGGGGTTTTTTTTTATTCTTTTCTCCTTTCTGATTCTCCTCCCCGTCCCACCGGAGGGGGGCGGGGAGGAGTGAGCGAGCGGCTGCGTGGTCCTTCATTACCGGCTGGGCTGAAACCACGACACCCACCAAACTACAGCCCTACATTTTCCAGACCTGCCTTTCAGTTGCTGTCATCCCCAGCTGCATCAATGGGGGCACAGATCATCAGGTAATTAATCCTCCTTTAATGTGATGAAACCAGGGAGACTTGGTGCTAGCTGCCCACTGGGTACATATCTCAGTGGTACTTAACATTTCCAGCTAGGTGCCTACGTAATATAACACTGGTATTACAATTACAGTTGATGATGATGAGTTTCATTCTGAATTTCATACTAGGAATCTTCCATTTGGAGTAGATGATCATGGTAGGTCCCTTCCAATTGAAAATATTCTATTCTATTCTATTCTACCCTACCCTATTCTATCCTATTCTACCAACATGATGCAGAATGGTCACTTTTCATGCTTCTATTTTTATATCAAAGCTTCAATTTCATAATATCTCCCAGCCTGACAACTCACTGCATGCAGGAACTCTACATATAGGTTTTGGGAGGTCTTGAGTGGTACAAGGCAGCGTATTGCACACGAGCTAATTAACTTCTGGAAATAATTCAGGGTCTAGCTAACTCCAGCTGTGTTACCTGGGGTCATTTTCCACTCTCAAACTATGAAGGTTCTTTGGGTTTTAACACAACAAAATGTCTTTTGTCTTTCTACAATACATTATACTGGCAAAGCAACTCCAGCCATGCTGACAGAACTGCATTTTAGCAGTTAGCCTACTTCTTGCACCCCACATGTTATGGTGATAAATGGTAGTAATGGCTTTGGCTGGCACAGTATTAGTGGTCAAAGATCACACACTTTTCAGAGCTTTGTCCCATACCTTTTGCACATGCAGAAATGAGTAGTGAAGAAAACGAGCTTCAGCATGTTCATTCAGACTTGTTACGGGGAACACAACCTTTTAGGTTCAGACTTTTTACGGGGAACACAACCTTTTAGGTTCAGACTACATTAACTCAGGAGGAGTACAGGGATCATGTTAGGTCATGCAGAGAGGAAATTAGAAAGGCAAAAGCTCAGCTAGAACTCAATCTGGCCACTATTGTAAGAGAGAACAAAAAATGTTTTTACAAATATGTTAACAATAAGAAGAGAGCCAAGGAGAATACCTATCCTTTACTGGATACAGAAGGGAACATTGCCACCAGAGATGAGAAAAAGGCTGAGATACTTAATGTCTTCTTTGCCTCAGTCTTTAATAGAGAGACCAGTTAGCCTCAGGGTACTCTGCCCCCTGAGTGGGAAGGCAAGGACGAAGAGCAGAATATACCCCCCTTAATCCAGGAGGAAATAGTTAGTGACCTACTATGCCATCTGGACACTCACAAATCTATGGGACCAGACGGGATTCAACCAAGAGTACTGAGGGAGCTGGTGGAGGTGCTTGCCAAGCCACTCTCCATCATCTATCAGCAATCCTGGTCAATGGGGGAGGTCCCAGATGACTGGAGGCTTGCTAATGTGACGCCCATTTACAAGAAGGGTCGAAGGGAGGATCCGGGGAACTACAGGCCTGTCAGCTTGACCTTGGTACCAGGGAATATTATGGAACAGTTCATCTTGAGTGCGCTCACATGGCATGTGCAGGACAAACAGGGGATCTGGCCCAGTCAGCATGGGTTTATGAAAGGCAGGTCCTGCTTGACCAACCTGATCTCCTTCTATGACCAGGTGACCCGTCTAGTGGATGAGGGAAAGGCTGTGGATGTTGTCTACCTGGACTTCAGCAAGGCCGTTGACACTGTCTCTCATGGCATACTCCTTGAGAAGCTGGCATCTCATGGCTTGGACAAGTGTACTCTTCACTGGGTGAAAAACTGGCTGGCTGGATGAGCCCAGAGGGTTGTGGTGAATGGAGTTAAATCCAGTTGGCGGCGGGTCACAAGTGGTGTTCCCCAGGGCTCAGTACTGGGGCCAGTTCTGTTTAGTATCTTTATCAATGATCTGCATGAGGGGATCGAGTGCACTCTCAGCAAGTTTGCAGATGACACCAAGTTGGGAGGAAGGGTTGATCTGCTCGAGGGTAGGAAGGCTCTACAGAACGATCTGGACAGGCTGGATTGATGGGACGAGGCCATTTGTATGAGGTTCAACAAGGCCGAGTGCCAGGTCCTGCGGTTCGGTCACAACCCCATGCAACGCTACAGGCTGGGGGAAGAGTGGCTGGAAAGCTGCCCGTCGGAAAAGGACCTGGGGGTGTTGGTCAACAGCCGGCTGAGTATGAGCCAGCAGTGTGCCCAGGTGGCCAAGAAGGCCAAGAGCATCCTGGCCTGTATCAGAAATAGTGTGGCCAGCAGGAGCAGGGAGGTGATTGTTCCCCTGTACTCGGCACTGGTGAAGCCGCACCTCGAGTCCTGCGTTCAGTTTTGGGCCCCTCGCTGCAGGAAAGACATGGAGGTGCTGGAGTGTGTCCAGAGAAGGGCAACTGAGCTGGTGAGGGGCCTGGAGCACAAGTCTTATGAGGAGCAGCTGAGGGAACTGGGGTTGTTTAGCCTGGAGAAAAGGAGGCTGAGGGGAGACCTTATCGCTCTCTACAACTACTTGAAAGGAGGGTGTAGCGAGGTGTTGCTGGTCTCTTCTGTCAGGTGGCTGGAGATAGGACGAGAGGAAATGGCCTCAAGTTGCGGTAGGGGACGTTTAGGTTGGATATTAGGAAAAATTTCTTTACTGAAAGGGTTGTCAGATATTGGAACAGGCTGCCCAGGGAAGTGGTTGAGTCACCATCCCTGGAGGTATTCAAAAAGCACGTAGTCAAGGCACTTCGGGACATGGTTTAGTGGGCATGGTTGACGGTTGGACTCAATGATCTTGAAGGTCTTTTCCAACCTAAATGATTCTATCATTCTATGATTCTATGATTCTACATGAAAGGCATTTAAAAGCGTGGGACACTGCTGCACTGCAGTTTTTACTCCTAGCCTCATTGACTGCAATTTCCACCCCCCTTATCTTTCCCCACTTGACCTACTGAGTAAATACTTCTGCCCAGGTTGTATGACTTTCCACCCAGCAAAGCTGAAACCCTTTTCTTGGCATCACAAGCTCTTCAGGGTTGTTTTGTGTACCAGATCCTATTCTGATAGCCCATGGACCACAATTCATAATACAAATAATGTTTACTGCAGCTCTTGGAGGTATCGCCAACTGCACGGTGCCTCTGTTTAAACAGCATCTGCCAGAAGATGAAGGCAGGGCCCTGCCTGACTCCAAAAAGGAGACTTCATGATGCTGGCACCAGAAACAACCTGGGACCTGCAAGCTGACTAGGCCATGGAATCACCTTCCTCCAGAGAGGGTCAGAGCCTGCAACAAGGGCAACCCAGGGCAGAATAACTGGTTTGGAAAATGAGCAAGGCTGACTGAAAGGATCAGGGCAGAGAAGATTAATTCCTGAAAAGTTACCAGTAGATGTACGTGTTATGAAGAGGCACTGTAGAGCACACAGAGGAAAAACTGTATGAAACGTAAAGTTCATGCGTGCAGTAAGTAGAAACCCAATGCAAGCTCAGAGAACGGGACTGGAGTAAACCAGACTGACACATCAGCCAGCCTGTGAATAGGCTAAACACTTTTTGGTATATCTATGCAGTGTTGTACAACTTACGGGTTTATTTAATTTTTAATTTTGCCTCATATGAATAGGTACCTGGCACTGCCAAGGCAGAAAGAGACAGCAGTCAGTCACAAACTGAGATAGAAACAACTTGAGGTGAAAGATTTTACTGAACCTGGGAGAACCAGTCTCCTCTCAGGTATTTGCTGGACTCCTCCAAAGTTGAAAGAGTGAAAAATTGCCAAAGGCAGGTTTAGGCTCTAAGACAGAAGACAGTCCTGGGCTGCTCCAAAGAACCAGGACTGAGCCTTCAGTACATGCCAGAACTGGGGATCCTGAGGCACATTTCCAGGATGAACACCCTTTTCCCAAGGCACTGCAAGAGCCAGGGTGGAGATACCGAGCCAGTGACCAAGCCTCTTCTCTGGCCAGTCTTGAAGCTTACAAAAAACCACAAGATTTGGACTGGGGCATAACTCTGCAGTTTTGGAGTTGTCTGAGATTGGCATCACATGTCCATGCACATTATGGAAGGAGAAAGAAAGCACATTACTGCTTGTGCAGGTTGAATTTGAGGAGACTAGGAGACTTCCATTTAAGCACTGCACAACTCATGTTTAAAAAGCTTGTCAAGGTATTACAGAATTGGTTCAGTCTTTTGTCTCGTATTACAGCTGCAGCATCTCCAATGGACTCTGCCTTCCCAAAATGCTCATTAACCCAGACCTCCTGAATCACAACTGCTCTACCTGCCATTAAAACTGCACTGCTGTAAGTCAAGTCCCTTTCTTACAGATCATGAAAGAACATCTTAAGAATAAAATTTATTCACCAAAAATCTGGGAGGAATTCAGTTCAGCAGGGAAGTAAAATCATTCATTTTGATGAAGCTGACATAACACCAGAACTGTTTTTTTTAAATTGTTACATGACATGCTCACTGTTTTACAGTTAATTGGAAAAACCCATAAAGTTACAGAACTGTTCTGATCTATAATAAAAATACAACCATTGTGCTACAGTTAAGTCCCTAAGTCACTGCTGAGCAGGGTATAATAATTATTGTGGACTTGGCTCAACATTTGGAGCCAGACATAAAAAAAAAGGCTTTGGTACGTTGCCACTGAGAGAGGGAGTCTGGGACAAACTCAGTGCAAGGGAAAATAGATCCTTCCCTTACCTGCCTCCCTTACCATGCCAGTATTTGAAGCAGGCAGTCTGGAGCAGAGCTGCAGCAAGGTGATAAAGAAAACCACACAGTGGTCTCGCTGCTGGCCAGTAGCACAGCAGAAACCCTGGGAGACAGGCATGGGATGTTGGCTGGGTCGGGGCAGGGCTCAGGACTGCAGTGTGCCAGGAGCACTGGACACAAACCCCTTCGAGGTCTGCAAGTGCTACCACAGCACAGGCAGTAAATTATACCTTTTCAGCAGGCCACATTATTGAATAGCAATAACTTTCCATAATAACTAATTAGTGTCAAATATAGACCAGACACTTGAAAGAGAAAGTGCTGTAGCTCTTCTTCCTTCATCGAATTGCAGGGCTGGGGTCGAGCTTTATTCATCTGCTGGACTGGCACTAGAAAGTACCTGCATGTGAGCCAGGACCTTCCCTTTGGTAGCTGTGGGTTGAATCAAGCCGTTTGTCACCTCCCGCAGCTCTACGGTGCTGTTACTTCTGCGGCCACCCTGCCTGGACAGGAAGCTCTGGTGTGTTTGGTTATCCCATGCTCATCCCAGAGACTTCCTCCAGCTCCCGCTCCCAGTGGGGACCCAGGTCTGCAAAAGCAGGCTCCCAGCAGCATCCATCTCCTGCAGGGCTCACACCTCCCAGGAACGGGCTCACTCCTCCCACAAAGGTTCCTTGGCATCCCCGAGATCCTGGGAAACCTCAGAAAAGGTTTATTTTGGCGGGCTCAATAACGTGGGCACGGTCAGCACTCTATTCCCCCACTTGTGCATCAAATGGGGACATATCTATGTCACTCCATGTCATGCATGTCGCCTTTTCATTCATAAAAGGCAGCCTGTATCTTTAATCACTTTGCCAGAATAATAGCAAAGAAACAAGCACTTGATTGCCTGTGTTATCAGACACTATTGGAAAAGTCTAGATAAGGATGCTGAACAACCTTGGCTTATTAGTATTCCACATGCAAATGCTTCCCCATAATCCAGAGTCATCTGTATCCCGGCAACCCTTAAAATTTCATTCTCACTGAATTGCCAGATCTTTATCAAAATATAATTACAGTCTTAATTTGGATGATAAATTTTGATTGCCTGTGCTGTGCCAAAAAAAAAAAAAAATTGTCAGGTAAACGAGAACTGAGATACAACTGTGAAATGTGAATCTGCATATTCTGACATTGGTGCATCACCTTTCCTCTTATCAAAATTTGGGCTCTGATAGCTAGTATTGAGGTTATGTAGGGGTAAATAGGCAGGGACATGAAAAACCATTCTTCTGATGCCATCAAATGAAAATTGTGCTAAAACCAAGGAGGAATTTGAAATCTGCAGCTGCATACAAAGATTATCACTATTATGAAGATTATATACTATTATCATTATGAGGTGAATGATGTGCAGCACTGCTGTGCAAACCTGGAAGAAAACACTGGTCCTTCCTGAAACAAGAGGAGATTGTGCAGAACTTGCCTTTCCTCCCACTCCTTTTTTCCCCCCTTTAAAGACTGACAGAAAATAGCACAGTGTTTTATAGTTACATCCAGAGGGTTCTCAAAATGCAAGGGTCACAAAATGGCTTCAGATTTCAGCAAATTGTTCTAGTGTTCATCTTAAACCTAACTGACAGTTTTTAAAAGCACTCTTAAGAACAGCCTTTGTGGTTGACTCATTTCAGTGAGATCTTTCAGCATTAAGAGCTTGGCTGTTATGAGGCTTAAGGAAAGGGGTGCCGTTTTCCAGCAATGATAGTAGAGTCCTATGTATATAGGCTACCACCACGTAAATGCCTTGTGTCTGCACGCTTCATAGGGCAAAAAATAGCTTCCTTCACTTACGTGCTTATGTGAGCCAACATCTTTTATTCCTTGAAATGACTGAAGATATTAGGATTCATGCATGTATCACAACAGACCAGAATCATCCATCTTTACTATGTGCTGTTATAGTGATATATTTGACCCCACTCCCATCTGCAGCAGATGCAGAATCAGCCTCTACATATAATCGTATGAGGATACAGTTGGAATTCCCATCTCTTCAATCGAGCATTATTACCAAAGATGTGCTGCTGGGTGGGGATGCAAACTTCTACCTTCCAAGAATTGATATGATTACAAAGATTTTTCCAAACGTAAACATGTAGCCTAAAAAAAGTATCCCAGAGGAACTACCTGCTCTACCAACAGAGCCCAAAGGAGAGGAGACAGCCCAGCAGGCAAGCGATGGAGGTTACCTAGTTTCTGACTTACCAGACTACAGCAGTCCAAACCCACTTCAGTTTTACTCTGTTGAAATGCCAGGGGGAACAGATAGTTACTTGAATGAGAATGGCATAAATGCAATTAGACACTGACCTTAGTGTTTCTTGGTCACATGCACAGAGTTGAACTCATTGCTAAATTTGGGACTGGGAAGTTCTTCTTTTCCTCCTCCCCTCCATGCACACTCACAATGAGTTATCTGCACTTTCTCTGCAGACCTGATAAGGATCCTTTCCTAGGACAGATGTGATCTCATCCCTTGAAAAGTGACTTCCTCACCTCCTGTCAGGGCTTTGGGTACTCAGCCTCAGTCCTCTTTGTTATCTACTTCTATAACTTTGATCACCATTGCATGCACCATAAAATACTTCCCTGACATACCTGTTTGCTTGAATTCACTCCCATAGAGCTGATGTTGTCCTCCCCTGAGAAGACCATGCAAGGTGAGAACAACTGGAACAGTAAGTAAATTCTACCACATAAACATACAGAGGGATTACACTGTAGATTGAAAGTCATACTGTGTCGGAGTGACAGTATGAAAAATGTGCTTCTTCGTGGGCAGTGGTTAACTACATCACTCAAGTGAAGTCTGTTTCCTTCATGCTCCACTGCCTCAGCCCTCTCCAAGAGACCACTCCAAACCAAGTGCAGTTTTGACCAGTCTGGTGTAAGCAAACACAGTTGCCAACTAATGATAAGACCCAAAGCTCACTGAAGCCCAGAGAGATACTGCAACCTTTGCAGTCACTTCTCTGAACTGGTTCCCATTCCCTAACAGTCCTGTCCATCACTGACACATCAGTAACACTTTTGCTGACAGTAGCAGTAGAAAGTTTTATGGCTGAATAGGCTCAGGCACTGAACTATTCTTGTCCCCTTGGTGGTAAGACCTCAATGGGGCTAAGTCATACTGCAGTAGAAATGGAGGGCAGGAAGAAACCACGAGAGAACAGTCTAGTCCATGACTTCTACAACCCTGAAACACAGCTAAAATGCTATAAACAGCAAATGAAGCACCCACCCCTCAGACACAGAAGATGCTTCCAGTAGTGAATTTTGACTGATGTGTGACTGAACCTGTCCTAAAAACACCAAAATGCAAAGCCAAGCATAATTCCACTGCTCTAAAGTGGACTAAACATTTCTAGTCCACCTCAACTTTACTTCTTAAAAAGCCTAAAAGAAGGACATCCCATATTCTTGTCCCAGTGCTTTATTTCTCTTTGCACTTGGAAAGGTCTTCCTAACCTTCCCTGCTGCAAAGTCAGCTGGTTCCTATGGGGGAAGGCTGCAGAAGCAGGCACACTGGCTGCAGTCACATGCAGCTCCCCTCTTCTTTGGGTAGCTGACTTCATCTCTAGTGCCGTGAATTTGTAACTTCTCACCTAAGATGAACTGAGCTGAGACAAATGAGCCAGAACTAGTGCCATGGAATACTCCAGGCAGGGGGCAGGGGGAATAGCTGAGCCCCCAAAGGAGGAGGATGAATCAATGCTTACTCCAGATGCATAGTTCTTTGCTTCCTTTTAAAAAATGCATTAATTTCCTGCTGGTGAAGGGTGCCACACTAACATCAGAGGAAAACAAAGTTGCCTATCCACAGTAGAAGATTCAGCCTAGCACTAGAAAGATGGAAAGCTTCCATATACCATGGTGACTAGTTCAGTACAGTCCCTCCACCTGCCAGGCACACTACCCCCACATAAGCAGTATCAGTGAAGGTAAGCATACACCTGGATGAAAAACACACTGATAGGAAAATGTAATTTTTAAAGCCTGGCTTTTGGCTCCAAGTTACATATTCCAACACTAAGGCTAACACTGGGAGGACTGGCAGAAGAAAAAGGTTACCAGATTTACTCTCCCTCTGCACCATGGCTTGTTACAGGGGGAGGAGTTCAAAACGGCCCCTGTGACAGCTGCCAGCATCTTCATGACAGCTGGTAAAAGAGAGGCTTATTCCTTCCAAATATTTTTCAGTGAGAGCTTTCTCAAGGGGAGCAATGGATTCCCCAAGCCTTCATCCTCTCAAGGAACCTCCAGAAGGAACATTTCATATTCAGAAGGTATCACAATGTTCCTATTTCTATCCTGCCTCTTTCATTCTTGAGCCCAGATCTCCCATCTTTGAGCTCACAGTTGCCGTGATAGGCTACAGCAGAAGGTATGTGGCTATCACATGCACATCCCAAGTTCCTAGTAAGCAAAACTGAGCTTTGGCTTCCTCAGCTATCATCTCGGATGTTCTCCTGGGTGAGAAGACAACCAAGTCTCACCATTGGCAAACGGGAGCCCAGAGAGGAATGTTATGAGCCTTCCACAGCCAACTAGACTCCCAGCATTACAGCCTCTGCCTTTGGACCAAGCAGCATCACAACAACCACAAATCCAAACCGTGCCAGTGATACCAGTAGCTGAATACTTGGAAATATAAACTGGGGATGCTCTTTCCTGACTGCCATTTTGGCTAAACCACTTTACCCTTGGTGGACCTGTCTTGACAACCTTATTTATCTAAAAATGGCTTGACTGCTTCTGCGGATTCCAGGAACTGGCAAGCAGCATAACCCCCTGTGCTGCCGACTGTCCACGGTGCAGCCTAGCAGCCCACTGATTTCTATGAAAGACAGCAACAGGGCAAGTGCAGTGGAGGGAGCAGCATGCAAGTGGTTAATGCATGCTGTCTCAAACAGCCAGAATCTCTTATGTTGGCATTTTCCATTCAGTTCCACTAGAATTAAACTGCTCATAATAAAAACCTGGCAATCAAAAGCAAAGAAATTGTCATCAAAGCAAGATTCATTTCTATATATATAGTTGACCAGAAGTCTTTCTGCCTCTTACAAGCAACATTAAATGTCATCCATTACAGCAACAAATGCCAGCCAAGTCCCTTTCTTTCCACCTGTGATTTTAAAAGTACATTTCCCGTGCAGAAAGCTGTGTGCTTGGCAACCTCTGCATTTCCCCTCCTGATGAGTAGCAGAAATGCTGCATGCTAAACTCTCTCCTGTAATGACATGGATTCCCACACCAGAGAAAAATTCTCAAACTACCCAGGCAAAACTTCAAATAAGCTGCAAGGTATTTAACAATCCAGAGGCAAAAGCGAAAGTCAAACCCTCAAAGCAGAGAGAGAGAGAGAGGGAGGGAGGGAGGGAGAGAGACAGAGAGAGAGAGAAAGAAATGCCCTCTGCCTGACCAAAAATAACAGAACAGTTCTGCATAGGAAAGAAAATGAATTACCATTGTGGGGACCCTCAGTCATTTAGAGTGTCCAGTCAAGGCTGAGAGCCATTCTGAGACTGCAGGTTTTTCCTCTAACTTCACTCCCCGGCTCTGCAAGGAACTGGTTAAAAATGACATCACTGCTCATACTACCCTCCCCCCCTCCCCATTCACTTGCTAAAAAAGCTGAGGCTGCTCCTCTCCCCCCCTGCATTGGCTCCAGATTTGGTCCTCACTCCTTGCCAAGTTCCAGGTCTGCACTTGACCATGCAGGTTGGTGTCAGTGCGGGACAGAGGATGCACTGTCTCTATGTGCTTTTACAGCATCCCCACTGGCACCCACTTGAAAAATAAAATAACCTTTCCCTTAAGAAATCAGAAGAGGTCTAACCTCGAGATGTATAATGCATTACACAGCCAGCTCCGTTTATAGAAGGCAAACAGTCTTCCTCTTTGAAGCAGGAGGGAGAGAGAGACCTTCCTAGGGGCTCTGCCTTTTGCCTTGTCTTCCTTACAGGAGAGGACCTTCTCTGTGGTTTGCTGCATCCTCCTTGCATTAGGACTGCAATCTATCTTTTTTTTTTTTTTTTATTTCCCTCCCCCTGGGCGTGACATCATCAGACACCAACTCTACTTCTGTAATAAAAAAGGATCCTGACCAGAGCTACCTGGGACGAGGTCATCTGGAGGACCCAGGCGATGCTGGCTCCTGAGCAATTGTCACTTCTTACAAAATACCCGGCTCTTACACAGTGTCATCTGGATTTAATCACGCTGTGCTTGCTGCAGACCAGGACACCCAGCTGCCAGGCTGAGATCAGTCTCATTTCTATCCGCGCTGGCTCCACTGGCACCAACAGAGAGCAAGTACCTCTGGTGCGCTCCCCTGGTACCCACGACTCACCTCACAACTCCATTTGTTTCCCTCCCCTAACTGCTGGGAAGGATGCTGCAGCAAAATGCCTCGGCCAGCACTCCCGGCTGCTACAAAGCAGCCAGGCTGTGAGCACCTGGCACACACGCTCTCAACACTACACTGCTCCGTTCTCCGAAGCTCCTCAGCCTAAGCATCACTGAAGGGAGCCTTCTGAAAACATTGTCATCCCTGACTGACAGCTGCAGGAGCCAGCAACTCATGGCCGAGCAGGAGGCCAGCCGCAGCGCAGGGCCTGTTGCCAAGGGCACCCACCGACTTATTTTCCCTACCTGTGTTTTCTCTCCTGGGGTAGCGGTGGGGCTTGTGCTGAGCGCTGCCCATCACCGAGGTGGCTAGGGCGGCTGGGGTGAGCCTTGCCACCGCCGCCGGTGTGAGGGATGGACGGCGACTCCCAGGGTCCGCAGCCTCCCTCACGCGCTCCCATGCTCACGGCGGCAGCCGGCAGCGGCGGCAGCGACGACAGCCACAGCACTGGCAGGAGAGAGGAGTCTGTGTGTACGTGCATATGTATAACATATGCCTTCGTATACCTATTATATACACACAGAGCTACATGCAGATATAAACACAGACGTGCTTTCTGGATCTCTTACTGCTACCAGCAATGCTGCAGACGTATCAAATATTGCATAATCAACAGGACCGATGGGATAAAGCTGCATTTGGAAACACCCTCAGAGTCGTTTGTACGCTACCTGTCTATACAGCCTGCACACGAATACAACCGTTGCTGCTATGTTGATTCAGGTGAGTATTTGACATAGGGCTGTAAAAGCCTCACAAAACTCATGCGAACTCCTCTAGAAGGTATAGTGGTATGTCACACACATGTCATGTAATGGTACTTCCTTGCATGCTAGAAATGTCTGACATGGGGGGGTGCTGCAAAAGTCTTTCAGCAATGAAATCCCCAGCAGCCTTCTGAATTAGGAACATGTTGGTGCATCGAGTCCCGGAGAAAATCCCTGCTAGAGACAGGGAGCCAGCAGGAAGTTGAAGGAAGTCAGTAAAAATCCTGCCTCAGGGTTTACTCATAAGTCCTTCCCCCTTCTCTCCTTCAGGTCTGTGTTTTGCATGTGGGCTGCTAACACATTCATATCAAATACCAGAGCCCTTCTGAATGAGCCAGGGTTGAAAACCTGACATCTCCTGTCAGCTGGGATAGAAGAACGTTACACACTCAGCAAAGAGCAGGTGGTATTACCCTGGGATAGGTTTTCCACTAAAGAGCCTGCCTCTCGATCTTTTAGCAAGTGTATGGCCCTGCAGGTCCTCTTCTCCAAATCACAGCCCTGCCAGGCTGCACCCATCTTCTCTGGGCATGCAGCAGGCACAGGCCTCTGGCATGGGCAGGAAAGAACCTGAGACTGAGGAGGGATGACTGTGGTAGATTAGGGATGTGGGACCATCTTTGAAGCTCCTCTGGTGTGAACCTTCAGATAAATACAGAAGAACGTGTCCTCTGCCACTACTCATTAATCAAACCTCAGTTTTCTCACCATGATAGGGGTATCACAGTCATTAGCAAAGGGGGATCCTATGTACACGTAGCAGCGTCAATAGCATCTCTGGAGTAACATCGATTATACATCATAAGATCAAAAGAGAAGAAAGCAGGAAGTGTGCCAATTCACCAGATAAATCTCCATATTTCCCTTCTAAATGAAGTAAGTGTTTAACCCAGCTTCTTAATGAAAAAAGGCAAACCTGCTGCCTGTCCCCTGCATCCCACCCCCATAATTTCTGAGTTCCTTGCCCAAATTTGCCAGAATAATTTGATTATGTCCTATAATTAAGTTCCTATAAATTTTAGGTGGGAAAAAAAAATAATCAGTGCCACTCTCATTGAGGACAGCCAAATAAAAATCAACTATTGCGCTTTCCAGTGGGAACCTACTCACTGGCTGGCCCTGTGCTAGCAGTGGTTCCCTTGCCCTGGGAGAGGGAAGGGTGTCCTGTGGCTTTTCTAAGAAGGCAGAGAGCGTTTTGGAGAGTAAAGGACAAGTTGACAAATCCACATGAAGTCCTTACTTCTTGGTTTTCTTTGGTTAATGGGACAATTTGTTTTGTGTTTCTGTTTTCTCTTCCTAAATTTGCTTCTCATGGGTCTATCAGCACTTTGGAGCTCAAATGCCTAGGTATTTTATCCCCTGAAGAAACTTTTGAACACCCCCTTCTCATTTTACTTTGGTTCTCCTAAGCGATGACATTATTTTAATCTGCAGACAGGAGCGTTTGCAGACCACTGGCTGGTTGTAACAGCTCCCAAACCTGAAAGTTCCACGCTTGTTCCTGGTCGTGAGATGTTTTTGTAGGAAAGCAAACAAACCCATTCCTTTAAGAAAGAACAGGCAAACAAAGTGCGGAGTTGGGGGGTGGAAAGAACCCAACATAAATAAATGAGGGCTGAAACTACATCCAGAGCTCCCAAAACTCCCAATCAAAGAGGTAGAAATCCTTCCAGCCAGAAGAAAGAGGAGCCTGCATACCTCTCCCATCATTTCCCCTCCTATTATACTAATAGTTTCACTTGGCTAACGCAGATTGTTTCAAGTATTTGGGTGACTGAGTTGAATATCAGTGCTCAAATAAATGAGCGTCAAGTAGCAGCACTGCCCTAATGTATGCATTTCAGTGTACCTTGGGGTACTTCCAAAGTAAATGGGGTAGAATATACTCCATATTATATGAATTCTCCACTTGCCTTAGCAAATGCACCTCATTCAGGATTTCCACTATCTTCTTTAATCTAGCACTATGCCTCCCATGAGCACAGTTTAACAAATGTATTATATAGTATAAATGGGTGTTTCCCATTTTGAGAATCATTCGGAGGTGAGCTGAGAGTCCTGGTCTATTTTTCTGCTTTGACCAGTCTTTAAATGCAATCAAGTCTGGTAAAGACATGAAGAAGTCAGCAGATGAATGTCACACATCTACATCCTCTGCTATTTTTAACATTACAGAATGTACTGAAAGGAAGAACTGAAAGTCCTCTTCTTTAATGATGTCCCTGCAATTTTAAAAAAAATCTAAATTTCAATACTCTTCCATTTCAACCCAAACTGTTACAAAGTAAATCAAGGTCATGGCTGTCTGTGTCACTTTCCCAAATTACTCTTGAGTAAAGACTGCCCTCAGCCAAATAATATCAGTCTAAATAGGAACTCAGCCTCTCCTGTTTCATTATCCCAGGGAGGTTTCAATTTCAAAGCTGACTTGGACTACATAAAAGTCAGCTTTTAAGCAAGAGCAGTGTGAATATTCCTCCTTCCCCTCTATTTTACGTTCTCAAGGAAAGAAAGAAGAAAATAAGACCCAGTACCAGTTTTGCTGACCTGACACAAGAGGAGGAGACAGAACAGCGTGGCATTCCTCTGAGAGGAAGTCTCAGTGCCATTTTTTCATTGCCTATTTTCCCTCCTGCTCCACTTGACCGTGTGGTACCCTAAAAACAGGCTGCTCCAGCCTGCTGCTCCCATTTCAGAGGGTCTGGCCATCCTTGGCGGAGACAGCTCCAAGCATCCCACCATTTGGCAAGTGATGACAACTTGACTGACCTTGGAGATCCTTACTGGGTTTATGCTTCTTATTCAGTCAGGCCCTCATAAACAGACACACCCCAGCAAGGTGCAGCTGGAAAGTGAGAAATGGAGGCAAAAAGGATGAACGAAAGAGAAATTTGGAGGGGAAGGACATGAGAAAGGAAGGAGGGGGCTATCGCTATTTTCCACTTTCCACGTACCTGCCGTACAGTTCGAATGGCAGGCATGCACTGGGCACATGATACAGCTCACATGTTCACCACGTCACCTTTGCTGCACTTAATTCACAACTGCTGGGTTTCATGTCCCCAGCAGGCAGTGGCCTCAGTGACACTCACACACCGAATTCCAGACTCCAAGTCTTTATGCCAGGCTCCTTGCAAAGGCTGGTGTTGACTTTAACATTCCTCTTTTAAGCTTTTAAAACTCTTAAGGGAATAGCCCTAGCATAGCTATTCCATCTTTCTTTTCCTTGCATGCCTGAAAGGGACAGTTGCATTGTTGGCCTGTCCCTATTTTGGCCGTGACAGCCAGACCAAGGGCACTGCAGCCCCATGCTGGAATCTGGAAGCAGAAGCAGGACATGGGAGGGCCTGTCTCGCAGTTCCTCTTAACCCCAACCTTTCCCATCTGTTACTGCACATCCCCGTCTACACTCCATTGCACACTCTGGAGCTATGAAGTGAATGTTGTAAATTCAGGTAGCTGTTGACATCAGGAGAGGAGATGAAAACTGGGGAGAAAGAGCAGTAAAATATAATTATACAGTAAAAAATAATTGTACTGTAATACAGAAAATGTAGTATATTTTGGATGTTCTGGGCTGAACATTTCTAAGGAGGCAGGAGGGGAAGTGTCAGAGTTGGAGCAGTGGGGAGGGATGATGGGAGGCAGCAAACACACTTCAGGGTAATAATATCATCTCGAAAGCCTTCCCTCTTTTGCAGTAACTGTACTCTGGGAAAGTCTTCTAGCTGTCATCCATGTGAAAAGGGCATTGCTTTGTCGCAAGCAACCTAAAACATATTGCAGATGTTTGTAGCAATGGAAAATATCAAAAGTAAAGTTCCAGAAAATGTAAATGGTAATAACTAATAGCACACTCACGCCTGGAAGTGAGATTGTCAAAGCCATTATGAAGGGTTCAGATATGCACTGTCCCTCAAGAAAACCACTTGGCTTTGAGACTCTCAGCTCCCACCATACTACACTAGGGTAGAGGAAGGTCTCTTGGCATTTGGTAGGCAAGCAAATGGTATTTCTAGGAGACAAAAGAGATTGTGTATTATTAAAATGATTAAGAACTAGAAAACAAGGCAATACAAGACAGATGCATCTTGAGGTTTTGTGGGATAGCACTCGGAGGGTATTGCCACCCAAGTGGGATTGGATTCCACTATAGGGTTTCAGACCACTCCCTACACCCATCTGTAAATGTAGATACCTTCATGTGGCCACGGACCCACATTCTCACCCTCACTGAATATTATGCTAAAACCAGAAGGCATCAGACTGATCATCTCCTCATTGTGGTTCTGTTGGCTGCATCAAATAGCAGGCAATTTTCTCACACATCATAGAAAATAATTTTTCAAGGCTACAATGTCATTGACTCAGGGCCTTTTCATAACATCAGCTCACAAAGCACAACTCTTCTGCTTGCTACAAGCCAGGCCTTTCTTATATTCAATTATATGTCCTATGTACTGTCATTTCTTAAACCAGAATTAATGAGTATCTGGTAAAAGACAAGTGCTATTCTTCCCCAAGTTTTGACATATGCCTGTCATTGTTGACGAGCACCACGGCCAGGAGGTAACTTTTGGCTGAAGCACCTGCAAAGTGTGCTGCAAGCCTTGACAACACCTTCACAGCTGTCTATCCTTCTTGGTGTCTGCTCCTTTTCTCCCCCAACACTCTCCTTTCCAGAAACAGGGCCCTGGCAGACAAACCGGACCGTGAGGCCAGTTTGGGCAATTGTTCTCATTTTCCCATTCTTTTAGTATTGGTTTCATCGCAGCTGTAGCAACCACACATGTTGGAGCTAACAAAGGAAAACCTTCCACAGCTGTGTCAGAAGATTTTAAAACTTCCCTACCGCTCCTTAGGCCAGTTTGTTCTGTTTCTAATGCAGACAATTTTTAAAATTGGAAGCATGTCTGAAAATATCAGGACACAGGGTTATTCTTCCCCTCCCCTGATTTCTGAATTTAAGTTGTCAGCTATGTGTATTTTGGGGACTCATGCAAACAGTTAAAGGTACAGCACTTCCAGTATCACACATATTTATATACACAAAGTGTATACGCACACACACATATATACCAAGTCACTGTATATATATGCATGTAAATGAACTATAGTTGACTTGGTAGTTCATAGCTCCAACACCAGGTGTGAAAGGACTTAACCCGTGGAAAGCAAAAAGTTAATCTCGGCTGCCATTGCTCCTCCAGCCCCTGGAGCATCTGCTGGAGCAGGGAGCAGGGCTGAGGCAGGGCTGCCCCGGCACCCACTGCTTTGCTCCCGCAGCAACTCTGGGGCACCGGGCTCCCAAGGGGCTGCTCCAGCCCCGTGTTACATGGTCGCCCAAGGGAGAAAGTCGCCCCTTCCTCTGTACATGGCCGTCTAAGCATGGGGGAGCTTGGCGGCCGCAGCAACATAAGAGCCAGTGCCTCACCTCTCTAGGGGATTCCTCACAACCCGGGCTTTCCGTGTGGGGCTTTAAGGAGCACCTTTTTCTCTCTGGAGAGGTGAGAAGCCCTCCTGGACCCCTGTCTCTCCAGGCCACCTGGGTGTGCAGACCCTGGGTGGCTGATGAGGACAGACCCTCCTCAGGGCTCCCCACTCTGCCCCTGGCTGCCCAGACATGCTGGCACGAGGGGACAGGTGTGCCAAGAAAAGGCCACCAGAGCTACATCTGCTTGCACCTTGTTGATAAAAGGCCAGGTCCTAAATATGCTGTATGTGACAGTAGCTACGAATTATCAAGGTACTTCCTGGTGAAGATTATTACAGGTTTCTGCTCTTTTTCCTACTGCGATTACAGGGTGCTGCGCAGCTGCACATCCCCCTTCCCTCCCCCATACAAGCAGCTTTTAGCCTCGTTTCCTACAGAAGCAAGTGGGATGGGATCACACTGCCTGCTGCCTGCATTGCTGCACCTTCCTGTCCTCCCCAGCTGCCATGGCCCCGCTGGCCAACCCAGGCCAGATCCGCACAGGGTTGGTGACACTGGGGTGCAAAATAACAATTCAGAAAATTCATTTTTCTCACAGATTGAAGAAAGGATGGGATTTCCCACGTCACCCTCATCTAGTGAAAACTGTATTTCCCCAGGTCTGCAGCAGCACACTGAACATAACACTTAGCCTACAGCACAGGAGACATAGATGCAAACTGTGCTCTCCTCAGAGGGATGCGATGCTGTATTTCCCACCTATGAGAACATTGTGTCATCCACTATGCAATACACTACTGTGGCATTGGTTTTCAACACGGATTCTGGTTTGTTTTGGAGTATCACGAACGAAGAAGAGGAATCAAAACTTTCTACTCATGAGGACATAAAGTTTCTTTCTCCTAGTTTAACTAATACATCAGGCTATCAAATGGAACCTGGATTGCCTTGGAACCAAGAAATAAAACCTTGAACTGAAGCTTGGGTCCTTCCCTGGGTGACAGTGAAACTTTTAACCTGTTTACTATTCCCACTATCCCGCTGTGTTTCTGTGCCACCCCGGGGTGACAGGGTATGCAACCCATGCTTTGGGAGAATTCTGATGTGGTTTACAAGTCTTATAATGATAAAAGATGTTGTAGAATGATCAATATATTTGTCTGGTCATTTCTCACCAGAAGCAGAATGAAAGTGTTTTTTAAAATAGGAACTGTACTAGTATAAATATTTTGGATTCATACTGTAACTTTCACTCACCACTCAATTGATTAAGAGATGTGGATATGTGGCTCCATCCACTTCTATGTAATCCAGTAATGCCTCAACTGCCATGCTATTTGGGTACCAGCTGCAAAATAAGGATTGCAGAAAAGGATCCTCTCATTGACCCTTCTTTTGCCCAATACTGCATCACTTGCCTCATTTGTCTGAAGCCTCTGCTTAGCCACAGGTGATCATGCCAGGGTTCTTAGAAGAACTGAGGTCTGAGTTATGTGAGTTTTATGTTGTAACTATATTATGTTTATTGTCTCTCACTAGCATTTCCAGCCTTCCCCATCCTTTTTCACAAGATTTTCTTCTTGTTTATTTCAGAAGAACTATGACTGTATCATAAATATTGATGTTTGACTTAATATATTTTGCTTTTAGCCTGGCAACTCTATATTTCTGCTTGCCAGGGCTTTGCTTTTCAAACAGCTAAAGACATAGTTGTTATAATACAGATTAATAGCTGCCTGGAAAGACTGTAAGGTTTTTTAACATGAACAGAAATACAAGTCACATTCAAGTAACGCACTGCCTAAAATAGTAACCATGTCATTGTCCTAGCACAACTTGTATCTGAAAAGCCTGCAAACCATCCAGCAAGAACTGCCCTATTCTGACCTGTTAAAACAAGGCAGAACTGCAATAATCTCATAGCATTTATTGCACGCTTTGCAGCAAGCTCTACCCACAAACCCAAGTAACAACCTAGGGAACTATCACTCCGTACTGACTGCATTGGTACAAATCATTATTACTTATCTAATAATTAATATCACTTGATGGAAAAAGATTGAGGAGTCTGATTTTCAGTGCTGTACTTTCAGTGCTGCCTTCTTGCTTTGATATCCAGTTAAACCCTGAAGATATATCTGCTGAATTTTACTGACAAATTACATTCATCATCTATGTGCCTGTCTTGTCAAGAGTCTGAGATGTAATACATATTAAAATACTGCACGTGATTTTCCTGTTAGAGCGCTTAACATGTACCACTCTTACATATATTGCTTGACTTCCAAAATCCAAAACAACGCATTTAGTGACCCCCAGGGAGAAGCCAAGCTATGAGATTAGTGACCTCTATAAGTAGTGACCACAAAACCAAGAATCCAACAGGAATTATCCTCAAGTGAGTTTGCCATCTACTGCCCCAGGAGAACCACCCCAATTCCTTTCAACATACACGGAATTTAGGACGATTGTGGGAATTCTATATTTATTCCTCCCTATCCATTTGCTTCATCCGACAGCTATGAAGGAGTTGATCATCACTTGCCCTGTGAGCTAGGAGTGCTATATTTGTGCTATGACCAGAAAAACACTGGCCTGCTGTGGTGGGGCTGAGCCCTCCATCTGGAGCTTGTGGCTCTGCTGCAGAGGGCAGCCAAGGAGGTGGCAAGAGGAGCAAGGATGGACCCAGCTGCGGCAAAGGCAGGGGAGAAAAGAGCCTGGAAAGGACACATGCAATCCCATATTTCTCAATCTTATCATAGTTGGCTATGTGTCCCTAAAATCTATGTCTGCTACTGAAATCTCCCTTCTAGACTGAAAGCGGAAGAAAGCACCTGAGCATGTGTCTTTGACTGAGGGACAAGGTGCCTCTTCTTACAAGCTTTGACCACCCGCTGCTTTTAGCTAGAAAATAGCTTAAAAGCTTGGTGTCTGTGCTTGCCTCGGTGACGGTGTGAGGGGAGAACAGTTGTATTTCATCCCTGTCCTTGTTGCTGTGGTGGGAAAATGAAGAGAGGGACGTACATAATCAAATGGGAGAGGAAGATAAGTTGAACTTATTCTACGTGCTGCCCGTAACAGCCACAAACAGCTCAGAGGAAGGAGAAAAAGGAGAAAACCTTGAGCCTTCATGTCCTGTAAATAAATGGCTGCTTTTTTTCAGAGATGGGCAGCCTTAAGCTGGACTCCTTCATAGGAAAGGGAGACAGTCTGTGACAAAGCTTTCTCCAAGAGAGGCCACAGTGGTCACCTCCAGCTGGAAACCGTGCAGTGGTGAAATCTGTCCCAGCCGGAGCCAACAGCAAGATGCTCAGTTGCACCTGGGTGAGGCCAAGGCTGTGGACATCCCAAGTGCCTTCTATATAACAAATGTTTGAATTGGTGCTACAAATGCTCAGTCTGGAAGACAGAAGCCTATCTGGGCAGGCTGATGACTGCGGGAGGTGTGTGCAACAGCAGTGGTAGGGCTGCAGTAAGCAGTGGTGGTAATCCTCTTCATTGATCAATCTTTAAAAAGCCCCCCAAAAAATGTTTGCACAGAGCCATGTGACACCACGGCAACATGCAACAGAATGTCATCATGCAACAGAATGTTGTCATGCAACTATTTTCCCTGAGTTTCATTAGACAGCCCTGAATTTTGTGGAAATATTGATAGGCCAAGGGAAAAGTCCAAGTGCCGTTTAATTTTGACAGATGGAAAAAGTAACGCCTTGTACAAAGCTTGATAGCTTGATGATCTGCTTTGTCCCTTTTCATCAAGGACCAGCTCCCAGAGGCAGTAGCCAGGATAAAGCACATGTCAAATACAAGGAACCAGAAAGGCAGAGAGATTTTATGATTAAATATGTACAAGGGAGAGTGGAAGCAGGGGGAGGGGAGGATGTACATAAAGTATATAAAGCCAATGGTGCAGAAGAGACAGACACAGTGATATGGAACTGCCTGATGTGAAACTGAAACCCAGGCTGCTGGGGAGGCATGACCTACCTCATTTACTCACCACAGTCTACTGTTGGAAGTCATCCCAACAATTTATCTCAATTCCTTACTCAACTACATTGCTATTTGATAGGAAAAGAGTTTCTCCCTGCTAGCATCTAGGGGAACCGGCTAAACTTGTATTCATAGTAAATCTGGGACTAATTTTATTAAAGTCCTTCCTTGGTTGTTGCACTCTCCTTGGAAAATATTGTGCGAACAGCTACATAGATAGTATTAGCTCATACAGACTACTGCCTTTTGATTTGGTATTGGCAACAGTGACTGAAGTTGGTTAGATAAATGTGGTTAGGCTTTGCTGTTTGTAAATGAGCAGTGCTGGAGACTACCTAGCTGCTTTTCTGTTTCTACCCTTCCTCCATTTGCAAACACCCCTGTGTTCAGCCGCTTTGGCTGACTTAACATGGGTCAATACCTGCCCTGGGATGGACACCCGCTGAGCCAAGCCAGTCTTTGGCATGCTGCTCCAGCTGCCTACTCTATCTACTGTGCAAGGTTATTGTACAGTGTCCATGTGGTAGGAACACAAGATACCATGAATGGGAATTAAAAAAAGGTAAAATCATTTCTCTTTGACAGCATTTAAAATCTGCTTCCCTGGCCCTTTGAAATATGCTTCTCACTAAAGCTCCCTGTTCAAACAAAACTAGTGCACTGTACAGTGGATTCGTCACAGGCATCTTTGCTCTGCATCCGCACAAAATTGGAAGTGACACTTTACTTCCATTGCAGGCCAGACATCAAGCAGAGTCGTGTCCCCACTTAAGGTTTCTTTAAAGCCATAGCTGGCTTTTTAGGGATCAAAGAGAAGGGGGTATAGGAGGGGGATGCTGTTCAGGGGAAGACTGGGAACAAAACTACAGTTTAGTCATACATGTCTTTGACTGCTTCATGTTTGCTTTTTAAATTGCTGAAATGTAATGTGGCAACGAAATTATGTAAAGCACGAGACACCAAGTGGTGGCCTATGAAACTTTTTCAGTTTCTTAGTACTTCAGCTCTCTGCAGTACCTGTTGCAAAGGTAAGGGATGAGACTGGTGTCAATCAGCACCATCCCACTAAGGGCAGCCACAATGGGAAGCCAGGCTAAAGGCTCAGAGGGCTTCTCAAGCTGAGGGTACAAAGCACCATTGGGATACAAAGCACACTGTCAGCATCTGAGAGCTGGGACAGGACATTTGGAAAGGGCACGTAGTTTTTTTTATCATGACTTGGACTCTCTTTCAAAGGAATCCCATTTAAACCAGAAACGGCTCTGCACAGCCAGGCTCTCCAGAGCAGGCACCTCGCCTCTCCCCGGATTGGTACATCTGTGTTACAAGCAGCTGGATGCCCCAGCCCTCTCCCCCTCCCTGTAACTGTGTTTCAAGTTTACAAGTATCACAAATGAGTTCATTTCCCCTCATTAACTCTCACAAGTAGTCGCCACTCCTCTGAACTCTGTATTTCTCTGCCCCTAAATCCCTCCGGAGCCGCTGGGGCTGAAAAAGCCCTTCTCCACAGGAGTGGTTTCAGACGGCTGCCCAAATGAGGAGAACAAAGGGGGCCTCATTAGACCAGACACGGCACTCACAGAACGGACGGGGAGGGGGATTAAATCAACGAAGAAACTTATAAAGCAGAAATCTGAGCAGCTTCATATTTTCAGATAATTGTTTTCAGCAGGTTTCTTATTCAATACAAGCCTCAGCCAAAGTGGTATTACAAACTATTGATCTCATGCTTCCAAATTCCGTTTATTCCTCTCTCTCCATCCCAGGCCTATAATTTCCTTGCTTCTCTCAGCAGCCCACTAAGTCCTCAAACCAACAGCTGAGATCCCAGGCTCTCCTCACCATCAGCTATTGCTCCAAATATGCAGCACGGCAATCTTTTTGACCCTAGAAAGCCATGCACTAAATGGCTGGTTTGAAAACCTTACTGCACCCACTGCATGCAAGATGAACTTTTGGACTGTCTCGTTGACAATTCCATCAGGTCTTCTGCCATATGTGAGGCTGCTGTCCTAAACCCCACCTCCCCGTGTATTTTCTTTTGATCTGGGGTTTCTCTCCCTCTTGTTCTGCTTCATATGATTTTCATACCAAAGGCTCACATGGACGTTTTCTCGAATAGCAGAACAAACAACCCAAGGCAGCCACACAGTTAGGGTGAGACTCGGCACAGGGATATTAAAACAGCATGTGCATTTCCCTCCAAAACGCAGCACTGAAGATGTAATAACATCGAAGGCTGAAACAAAAATACAGAAAGTATAACAAGATTAGGTGAAAGGACTTTCACCCCTTCTCTGTACACAACGTACACTGTGGAGAAGCTTTTGTCATCCACTGCAAAACTTCCTTTAATGACCCTTGGCTAGTCAAATTATTAAAAAATAAGAAAAGCAAAAATAAATCCAACCAAACCCACCATATGGATATGTTCTTTCTTGAGACAGGACACGTTCCAGTGATCAAAATGCTGGATAGCATGTGAAGAAGTCTGGGCTTGGGTCCCAGCTCTCACAGAGGCTTTATATATAATCTTGAGCAAACCACTTAGGGTGGGATTCAGTTGCTTAAACAAAAGTGTCCAGTACCATTTGAGATGCCCTAGGGTATCCAACACATCTGTGCAGGGCTGGTCGACACAAAATAGGACCCTGGGGCAGCAGCTGGAGGCCAGGAAGGATTTAGACACCTGTACTGCATCCTGTACTGCTTTCTGAGCGTCTGCTAGAGATACCTCATGCAGCTTTTCAAGCCTCGCAGCTTCTAAGCTAATGCGTCCATTACCCACCTTTCCTGAACCCTGGTGTCCTGAGCTATAATAATGACCCATATGTTGCATTAAATATGGCTCTTTTGGCCAGCTTTTTCACTGAAAAAAACCATATTTTCATTCCCCCCTGCCCACAAGTCTGTTTTTCGCTCAAAGTGAAGAGTTTAAAGCTGGTTATGCTCTACCAGGATGGGCGGAGGCATTTTATGCCATCTAGTCCACTCACACTTGACTTTTGGTCTCTATGCTATGGGCCCCTTTATTGGCCATGAAAGCTGCTGTCACCTCATGCAATGTAATGGCCCATTTTTTGTATTTGTCACTGCAATCACCCACTGGGCTTCATTAGGAGTGCAAGGCATAAGCTATAAAACCCTGTATGGAGACTGCATCATGATGTCTGACATTCTGCAGCATTTGCCAATCAACTGTGATGTCGCAGTCTCTCGATATATCTAACGTCATAGTTTGACCAGTCACTACATGGAGATGCTGGCCAAGCTCAGTGTGAGGCCCCATTTAAGTACTGGTCTGTTTTGATGCTTTGGGGAGCAGGGGAGTGGGAGGTCACATATCTGTTCCCTATAGCTGTGCCAGGATCTGGCCACCCTGTGATGCTGGGAGAGCAACTGGGGACTAATGACCACAAACCCTTTAATGTAGTCCAGTTATTACAGTGCACTGAAAGCTAGCTGCCCAGAAGAGGATGGAGTAGGTTTATGCCCCCATTGCTGATTTTGAAAGAGTAGCAGCAGCCTTGGCCATAAGTCATGGTTTAACCCCAGCCAGCAACTAAGCACCATGCAGCCGCTCACTCACTCCCCCCCGACCTAGTGGGATGGGGGAGAGAATCGGGAAAAAAAGTAAAACTTGTGGGTTGAGATAAGAGCAGTTTAGTAGAACAGAAAGCAAGAAACTAACAATGATAATAGTAACAAAATAAAATGACAGTAATAATAATAGGATTTGAATATACAAAACAAGTGATACACAATGCAATTGCTCATCACTTGCCAAACGATGCCCAGTTAGTTCCCGAGCGGCGATCCCCCCAGGCCAACTCCCCCCAGTTTATATACTGGGCATGATGTCACATGGTATGGAATACCCTGTTGGCCAGTTTGGGTCAGCTGTCCTGGCTGTGTCCCCTCCCAGCTTCTTGTGCCCCTCCAGCCTTCTTGCTGGCTGGGCATGTGAAACTGAGAATTCCTTTACTTAGTATAAACACTACTTAGCAACAACTGAAAACATGAGTGTGTTATCAACATTCTTCTCATGTGAAACCCAAAACATACCACTATACCAGCTACTAGGAAGACAATTAACTCTATCCCAGCCGAAACCAGGACACCATATCAGATAAAGATTTCTGATATCTGAACAGCTCCATAGCTTAGGGATCCACCATTGCTCCTGCTGGTTGTATATTTGCTGGGATGAGCCTTAGATGTGAAGCCTGCTTTAAGTCTGCCCCACCACAATCTTCACACCTTGACAGGACACCTTTAAAGTTGCTTTTCTTCCAGCAGTACGTTTTTGAAACAGCTGGCGCCATATTTAACACGCCAATGCCAACAACCATCACAACAGCTATTATTCTAGTAAGTGATTGCATCTTGCTTGCAGACTGCAAAGCAGCCAGAGAAACCCCATTCCCCACCCTGCTGTACTCATAACAGCAGATAACCTACCCCGTCGCCTTCCCTTCCCATTACCAGTGCTCTGCCTTGTCACCCCAACCACCTGATTTGCTCTATTACCCTCATGCCTTGGGACCCGTGCTGTGTGAAGCACAGTTTTATATTCCTCGTTGCTGGAACTGCATCACTTGGTAACAGCTGTGCCAGCCTGCAGCAGGCTCCAGCCAGGTTCTGCGCTCCCAGGCCTGGGGTATGGCTCCCACCAGGTGGGGTTCCCAGCTGGTGGGGCTGGGAACACCCGACACCCCACAGCCCAAAGCCAGGGACTGCAGGCAGAAGGACTCCCTCTCCCCCAAGGGCAGTGCTGCCCACAGGGTTTGCCCAGGGATCGCACTGAGACTGGAGTCACTGTGCTGGCAGATTTGCATTGCTCTCCCAGTCTCTCCTGTATAATACCCGCAGAGAGGTCCATGGGCCAGTTTATTTGGTCCAGTGCAGTTAACATCTCATGACAGAGCCTCCAAACTTCCCAACACACTCAACAAAGTTGGCATGTCTGTCCCCAGGTGGCTTTATAGTGTTGAGCATACAACCCCCTCCCAACATATCAAGCCTTCATTCCTTCAGTGCTTTTCCAAGCCCAGGGAGGCATGCATGCATAGGTGCCACCAGCCCACCGGCTGTCGCAGGTCGAGCAGCAGTGCCCTTGCTTCTCTACGAGGCCAGGACCGGCTATTATCTCCTCCAGCCACAGGCTGGCTGTTTGACTGTGTATGTTCCGAGCAGGCTTTACAGCACAATCACATTTCAAAATTCATCACCCAAGCCCAAACTGCTGGTGAGTCTTTCAGAGACAGAAAACTTTGGCAGTTGCAGTTGTTGGTGGCCAGAGGCCATGCCCGGTGAGTATAACACAGACAGGGCGTTGGCTCTCACAGTGATTTACTGTGCACTCAAAACGTAAATCACAGTTTCCTCCTGACTACTTGTGGATGTAATCATGTAAGAAGGGGAATGAAGTATTTCCATAGAGTCCTCCTTTCTCCCAGTTTGAAAAAAACATTTGTTTCCTCCATCTTATTGATGTCTGACATTTGCACTTGTGCTGTTGAGAAATTGTGACCAGGTTTCAGAGTCCAGCCCAAAGCCAGGGTGACTCCTGCACACTCCTCTATTTGTGTGCTTCTGCCTTACCATGAGGTGCACATGAGTACCACATCTTTTTTTGATAGCTTCACAGGGGTAAAGAACATAGGCTCAAGCACTCGGGATGTCCATCCACAGCCATCTCCTCCCAGGTCTGATGCTGCTACTGCCCACGCTTCTCCTTCAGGTTTGTGCCAACCTGTGCATCCCCACTTTAGGTGAGTGGAAGCTCTCACAAACTAGGGGCTATAAGAGGCATCCAAAGGCCAGACATGAAGATTTCAACAGGGGAGAGGATGACTTCATTCCTCATTTACTGCTCATTTATGAAAGTGAGCACAGATCTGCTGGGGGTAAAACTGAGAGCATATCTAGCACTCACTGGCTGAGAAGCCCCAAGCCACCAGCACCAGAACAGACACCTGGCTTCCTGTTCTGCACCTAGCATTAAAAAAGCTCCAGAGGCCACTGTGTAGGGGGTGAGGAAACTGCTTCAAAGCCCCAACAAGGGAGAGGACCACAGCTTGGGCTCCTGCCACACAAGGATGGCTATGATGGGGAGATCTTCCTCCACGCTGCCCTTTTCCTCAGACACTAGCAGAGCAAAGTGGTCCTTCCTTCGTCCTGCCCATGCCCTGCCGGGGGTTGCACAGGCAGCACAACTGCCGCCCTGCTACCCTGACTGCATTAATACAAAATCCACTGTTACACCAGCTGCTACTAGCTCTCTGCTATCCAACAACAAACAGGATAGTTGGCAACAGCAGAGTAAAATATCAGATCAACTGCTTTTTTGAGGGACTTCGTAAGAGGCCAACAAAAGCAAGGATGTTCAAAGCTCTGAGCTAAGCATAGCAAGAGGTCTCGGTGGAGCGTCAGATGACGAGAAACAGATTTGCTTCATTACATAGTCATGTCAAAGGGCTGTGCTGGAGCTTTAGCTGATGGCAAGTCTGAATTTCTCTGCACTTGCTGGCTTGAGCCAGACAGAGGACCCTGCAGCCTTGTGTTTCATATTTTGCCTATTTTTTGTCTTAATTTCATTGATCAAATTCTGACAGCTCTCTTACATATTTTATCATACTCCAGACTGGCCCCACCATTTTTGCCATGGGGATGACTTTAGCACAACTACTGGAGGAGTAAGGCAACTCTTGTTATGATTAAGGGATGGTCCACAGATCAAATTGCACCAATTAACATAAAGATGCATTATTAAATGGTAGGTAGTCATGGTACAACCCCTTCATGTTAAACTGAGATGCAGTTCTTGCTTGGTTTGGAGCAAACTGATTTCAAAGGCCTTTTTTAATATGGGGAATTTGACGAGCACGTGGTATTTCTCTGGCCATTTTGTGTAGATTCCCATGAGGACTCTATTCCATAACAAAAGTAGCTTTATCCAAGAAGCACAATGTTAATAATTTCTAAAATCCCTATTTGTTCTGGAAGACAGTCCACAAAGGCAGCTAGCTGCTGCAGAGCAGCTATCATCAGAGCATGGCTGCATTTGCTGTACATCAGTTCCACTTCCCCAGGAGGACAGAACATGTCCCATTCCTGCTGAACCCAAAATGAGCTGCTAAAGAAAAAAAGCCCGCTCAGTCTGTCCCAGGGTCTGCATCCCTTTAATTTGTTTTATAGTTACACCTTTATTTAGCTGAGAACATATTTTTGACATACACAAAGACTTAGAATTGAGCTCAGCTGAACCAAAGAAGTTCCTATTATAAAAAACAAAAGTGGCTTCACAGACTGGTTCTAGTTAAGGGCACACCCACAATGGGCTTGCTATGACTTAGCAAGTAATATCTGCAGAGATGCTCCAATGTGTGCGCTACCATACAAATACTCATCCATATGGTAAGTAGTGGTACCTATAGCTCAGGGAAAGCCATTGAAAGGGGAAAGTTTTAAGCTGAGGTAAATGGAGACCACTGAACACAGAGATGGCGGGAGGCAGCTCTGCTGCTGATGGGGAACCTGGTAATTTATCACTATTAGACTGTATCTGAATCTCCCCAAATCCTGTTTTTTCCTGATTTAAGAGAGTGAGACATGTTTAAGTTCTATATTCCAGGTCTGTGGAGTCCCTGGACCTTGCTAGCAGGTGTTGCACACTGATACACCAAAAGACCAGAGAGATTGCTCTCACAACACAAACCCATTAACAACAGCAGCAACATCTGGAACAGGACATTGCTTTCTTGAGCCACAGGACATCATTACATTTGGGGAACTTGTACCATAATGCCAAAATTCTTGAAGACATAATTAGAAAGTACTTATTTGCTTTTAATTATTAATTAATAGGAGGCCCAAATATTCAGGGGAGGGAGGAATGGGACAATTTCTGTAAAGAAGGTACTCACAAAGCTAGATTACATTTTATAAGGTTTCATTTGCACTAACAAAGCACTTGGTTTCATAAACCTGTCAAGGAGCAGTTCTGTATAGACTTCAGTGAAATGTTGCAGAGTGCCACTGGGAGGTGTCACTATATAGCAATAGCATCAGGCCAAAGAAAAGAGCTGTGCTGAATACAGCAGAAGGCACATGCATTATTTCCAGGGGGACTATAAAAAGGGTGGGGGCAGTGTGATTAAGTCATTAACACTTGGATGGCTGACATTTTTCTCATCGGGTGCCATCCAACCACTGACAGTGTTTTAAGACGACCAACTCTGGTCACAGAGTTAAGTGATGTATGTTACTGACCTCCCCTTTAATCACTTAGCATTTGCTAGTAATACAGTTGCACGCGCATGCACACACACACAGAGCCCCCAAAGGCTTACACAGTAGTGTAATCTTTACCAGGCATCAATAGATCTGACGCTAACGAGGTTTAACAACAAAACCAAACCCTATCCTACTGACCCTTCAAGTTACGGAGAAAAGTGCTGAAAGAGCTAACTGCCTAGCTGAACACATCAAGCCTCATCCTGCTACTCCCTCTCTAGCCCTCTCTCCTACCATCTCCCTCCCTCCAAGCATTTAGCTGGATCTCCCTTATTAAACTAATCATGCATCTGATGCAAAAAATGTTTGACTGAATCTGCATTTTGCCTGGGGTCTTATTCATTTATTTATTTATTTTGGTGTTCCATTTGACAATAAAAAACCCCTGCCCAGTCTGCATTTTTTTTCTGTAAGGAGCAGACAAATAGAGCTACTTCTCCATGGTAGCAGAACCAAACAAATCAGAAAGGTTTTACAACCTTCTTCTACAGATCTTATCACCAAACCAATTAGGTGATATCAGTGCTGTCATTTAAAAAAAATAATGGAGACCCACACCCTACTCCCGCTGATGCTTTGCAAGGAGAGGAGAAAAAATAAATAAAAGTGTATCAGCTGGCTTTGAAGGCTGGCTGAATTTCAGATAAGGTTATTACACAAAGACCAGTCCCATCTTTCTCCACTGTCCCATGAAGCTATCTGTAGCCGGCTAGCAGTGTTTGACAAACGGCTAACATCCACCCATTAACCACCAGCCCTGGGGAGGAGGCACGAAGCCAGCCGAAAGCCGAATGCTACCCAGCTCTGCGCTCCCACCCTGCAGCCCGCGGCTAGCAGGGGAGGGCTCCTGGTGCTTCCCCCACTTGGCTAAGTCTCTCGGCCATGTGCAAACAAAAAATGAAATCATAAAAATGAAATACTCAGGCAGGCTTGCCAACTTGTAGAAAGCAAGGACAAACACTGAAAAGTCCGAGCACTCTGTAAATCAGGTTTGATAAAAAGTACCTGTAACTGAAAGTTTGGCTGCATTCTTTGGCTCTGGAAATGGAAAAAAAAAAGGGAGGAGGCATCCTTAAAACGAAGTGTGACTCTGTGCAGGAAAGCGAGCTCTGCTCCACAGGCATTTGGGGAAAACATCCATCCTCCACCAGCAGCACCCGCAAGGAAACCCTGGCAGAAAAAGGACTCTACCTGCACTCTTCAACCCACATCAGCTCAGGGCCATAGTCGCACACTCAGCTACGCCTCTTAGCAGAGCAGCCCAATGCCCAAGGGCCTCCTCTCTCCTCCATGGCACCCACTGAGTCCCAGCCACACCAGGACGCTGTGGTGCTCACCCCAGGGGAGGAAGGGGTGCGGGAAAACAACCCGCTGGCAGGACAGCAGACCCAGCCTCTGCGCAGCCTCCCCGTTCCCCTTCCAGGCACACAAGATGGTCCAGCCCTGGGACTCAGTCGTCCTAATCTCCCCACAGCCCAGCCCAAATGTGAGTGGGGAGCAGTAATCCCCCTGCTCCTGCTGGCTATCGTGTGAGGGGGTTAACACTTTCCTGCCCCAGAGAAGCTCAGGTTTCTTACTTGGCATCTGCTCTGGCTTAACAGCAAAGACATCGGGAAACACTCCTGCCATGGTTGGGAGAGGTGGGAGTGTTTAAGAAATAGCACTCATCAGCAAGGAGAAAAATCATGACTGGTAAAATTTGCTAGGAAGAAAAAGGGAAAAAACCCCAGAGATGTGATTAAAACCAGCCGTTTCTCGCCAGCATGCACTCAGCATCTCTTTCTGCCCGAGCCCAGCCAGCTGTGACTTGCTGCGCGTCGCACAATTCCCAATTACAGCAGACACGTGCCGCTCTCCTGGCTGGGTCAAGACCAGCAGAAGCTGACCCCATGTTGCGCTGCTCACAAGGCTTGGCATTGCAATGCCAGACACGGAAACTGCAGCAAAGAGGGACAAATGACCAGTACCTCTCTGCAATACTTCCTTAGGTTTCCTGAGAATTGTCAGCTGTGTACTTCCAGCCTCTAAGTTTCTGATCCCTGCATCCGGAAGTGATGCTGTGCAGAACAGCAAGGAGGAAAAAGTCATTTTCAGCTAAGGAGCAGTCCCTATCCCAAACCCACTGGCTGTTCAATAGGCTCCTCCATCATGTAATGGCACCTCCGATGTTATTATCACTGTGCAGTGGGGAGAAACGTTCTCCGGCAGCATTCCTGTTTTCATTTTCTGTGGGTCTCCATTTGTTCTCTTAGAAGTATTTTTTATTAAAAAAAAAGTCCTATCTGCCTCTTCTGGTTCACTGCATATGATCGTTGATAACAGTAACTGGGTTATGACACATGGAAAGCAAAAAAAGAGAAAAGGTGGGAAAAGAAATTTAGGGAGGCATTTCAAAGATTTAAAAATAACAATGGCCTTGGTGAAATGAGAAATTTTCTTCTCTGCCTGGGGAACCAGAAAGGCTGTGATTAATGCTTGAGCTCCCCTGGTCAGGTTACCCACCTCAGCGATTACAAGAAGAGCTGAGCGGCACAGCTCGAGTTCAGAAGGGGAGCTGAAGCATAGCAGAAACTCTTTGATGCATTAAGACAGCCCAAGTCAACAGCAGGTCTGGCTGTAAGGGAGGCAGCAGCCTTGAAGAACGTGACCTACATAGGGGCTTCAGCCTCCCAAGCAGCAGTGAGGGGAATCAGCGGCTTATACAGCCATGGACATTTCCTAAAATACTTGTAAATTGTGATACACACCGGCTATTCTGTCCCCTCCCTTTGTGTGTAAGTCCTGGCACCAAGAGGGAGCAGAAAACAGAAAAATAGACTAAACGCTTCTACAGGGTATTACTGAGGTATGACTTATGAATGAGAGTTTTCATGGAAAAAAAGAAAAAAAAGAAAAAAGGTAAATTAATCCATACATGTATTCAAATCCCCTGCTCTGATCCCAAGTCAGACACAAAGCAATGTTTCCTTCCCAAGCTAGCGTTTTTTTCCGTAAAAATAACGTCACAAATGGAAGGAAGAGGTGCTTTATATTTTATTTTCTCTAGGAAGTAATAATAATTTTTAAAGGGGCGATATAACTCCAGCCCTGTTTTTCCCTTAAAATGACCCTAAGCTGCACAGGAAAAATATTTGCTCTCAGTGCTTGAACAAACCTCAGTGAATTAAGTTTTTGTTGTTAATGGCAAGGCTGCTGTTTATCTGCAGAGAATCAAACCAGATGTGGAAAATAACTGAGGGTTTGGTGGCTCAGCCCTTCAACCTCAGGGAGGAAGCCCACCGCCTAAACCTGGTCAAGGTTGCAACCAGCCCTAAAGCCTTGGACATGGATGAGTTTGTCTGTCATGGCCATCGGCGCCCAGCCGGTTCCCAGTGGGGGTCGGGGGGTGAGGAGCAGGAGCCCCGGATGCGCTCCAGAGGGAGAGCCAGGCACTTTGCCACCTCTGTGCCCTCCTTGGGGAAACTTTCACAGGGTGCAGACAGCTTTGAGCTTGTGACATTATTGAGGGTTAATTAAAATTTAAAAAATCTGTCATTTTTCTGTCATCCCAGATAAAATAATGTGTTCGACCCAATAAGATTGGTTGTGAAAAGCTTTTTTCTGCCATCAGAAAATTCCCCCAGACTGGAAAGATTCAGCACCTGGAGAGCACTGAAGTGGAAACGCAGCGGTGGCCCACGGCAGGAGGTCAGGGCAGCCGCCCCTGCCACCTCCCTGCAAAGAGCTGGGCTCCTCTGCTGGGCTGAACCTCCCACACTGTGGGGAGTGGGGCTCTTGCTAATGAATGGGGGGAACACCAGTACCCCCAGCAAGATGCACAGCAATACAGTTCCCATGTCGTTCTGCAGCAGTGTTTCCAAATTTTAGCTGGAGATGTGTGTCAGAGAATGTTTGCTTTGTGGCTTTTACATTTGTGTTGAAAACTTTTGCAGGAAGAAAAAAATAATAAAACCCCACTCATCACAATGTTTTCTGGCCAATTCTATTAAAACCTTTCAACTGCATTTTTCACCACAGAAGGAGGAGAAAGCTGCATCCTTGAAGCTTTTTCCCTATTTTGCACATGAGCTTTTCATCCCCTCCCAATGAATACCCGCAGCATTAACCACAGCCATGTGACAGAGCATTTGAAGCACAACAAGCAAGCAGGATGAGAGGCTGAAGAGGCGACTGTAGGCAGTGCGTGCCAAGGAGGGGTACGCAACAGCCTGATTTTCCGCTCCACCGCGACCTGCCTCACCTCATCTTGCCTCGCTGGGGACTTCCTTCCCCCTAAAGCAAACCTGAGCCCTGTGAAGGAAACACCAAAGTGGTGGGGAAAGGTGGCTGTGTGGATCCATTAGCTCTTCCTTTCAGTAGCTCTGCTCCCTGCAGGAGATTTAATTGGTCTAATGAACGATAGCCCTCTTCAGGCGTACTGAACCCGGTTCCATGGGAGGTCTGGTGGGAAGGTGTCTGCACACCCCAGGAGATGCTGAGGAGGCACAAGGCTCCCCAGTGGCTCTGACAGCTTATTTATATCTCTCACTAGACATACCTCTGAATGGGATGATTGACTGCAAATTCAGCAAAGGGCAAATTTAGCAAAGGGCTCACCCATCACCCGCTCTCTCTTCTTGTAGCTCTTTTTTTATGAAGAGATAATAGAGCTCTTCATTTTCATCATGGGATGGCCAACAGGTACTGATGGTTTAACCCCACTGTTCCTTTATCCTTAGTACCCAGGCTTATACTAAAAAAGTATAATTTCTTGAAACAAATTATGTGTTTTGGACAAACAGCCAAAATGCAGATAATGGAAAGCGGTATTTCCATGCAGCATCTCTGTGGCTGCCAAGTAGTTTCCACTGGAGTCAGCCTTGCTAGGCTCTCACGTGGCTGAGATAAGGAGATGCGCACTCTCCAGTGAGGGACCAATCCTACCATATGCACCGGGGAGGCAAGGGCAGCAAAGTCACATTACGCCCCATCTGATAAGGCTGTACTGATGGTCTTGCAAAACTGAATAAACACCCTGTTGATCTAGTCATATTCATGAGAATATACAAGTTAGCATTAAAAAATGCAGGTGGATTAAATATTGCTGCAGCATTGCAAGAAAAGCGCATGCAGGTGTTATGCAGATTTGCACGGGGCTGTCTCTATGTGTATGGAAGAACTGCTGACTTATAAAATCAGGTTGCCTTTGTAATGCCACGCACAGATCTCCTTCTCTTGCCTCCCTGGAGAAATCAGGATGTGAAGAAGCAAAGCTTTCCTCCTTCTCGATGTTTCATAACTAGGCCAGATCACTTTGGAAGATGGCCAAAAGTTAATTTAATATTCACCGCTGACCTGTTTTATTCCTCTGAGATTTCAGTAAAAAGTTGGGTGAAAGCCTTTTCCTCTGTTTGTCTGAAAGTGCGCCACTGTTAATGCCAATCCCCGAAGCACACTCTGCAGTGCACACATAAATGATTTATTCAGAGCTACTGCTACTTACTTGCTCCATCAACACACTCCTGCAGAAACTTGCTAGCTGCTGCTCAGGTAATATTCACTGGCAATCTAGGCAGCATGAGGGAAAAAAAAAATAAACTGCTTCCTTTTTATTTTAACACCCTTCTTCAGAGTCATGAAAGAGATTTGGAAAACAGGTAAGAAATACCAAACTCCCAGCTCCCCTCCAGCTGACTGCATATCACCGTGCTGCTTAGCCCAGAGATTATGCAGCTGTGTAATCTGCAATGCAAAGCTGAAAGCCTCCTGCTAACCGTACCTGCAGTACAAAGGTGCTGTTCTGGCTACTGGAAGTAAGAGAGGACAAGAGGAGGAAACTGCAGAGGTAGAAGAGATTATTTTTTTTTCTTTAACAGCATATGAAAATCCAAGATGAAGTGCAATAAAGAGTGCAAATAAATTTGAAGCCAGTGAAAATGGTGATCTTTTGGGGGGGGGGCAGGTGGAGGGCATTGTGATCAGGTGTTGCTACACATGCTGATCACAGCTGCCCCTATAGAAGTCACTTTTTAACTGAATTAGGAATTTAAAAATATTATACTCACATGCTCACGTGTTCACATGCAGGATCATTGATTACCTGTGCAGCAGATTCTGCTAGACAGACAGACATCCATCCATCCATCTATCCACAACTGATGGCCATCAGTCCACAACAGCCCTACTGACTTTGGAAATTGCCCTAAATATCAAGCATATGTTGTGTGTCATTAATCCTCTTAGCTTCCATTTTCTACAATAGGAGTTGTGACTGTTCAGCTCCTTCTCAGACTTGGCTATGGAGGAGAATATATTTCTGTGCTTGCCACTACGTGCTCAGATACTTAATTTAAGTTACTGGTTGTGACAGGGACATCGAATTTAAATTAATGATTCTGGATTCGGTGCTTTCTTCAGTGGAGGGATGAACTGCTGTGCTGTAAATGCTGATGTCCCAACCAGTAGTGGTCATTAAAGATCTTGACAACACATCTCACAAAATGACTACTGGTCTTTTTCTTCACATCAAGCTGCCTTAGAAGAACATTCCCTTCTCACTTTAATTGGAAAAAATATGCTGAAGTTCCTCAACATGGTTTTTCCAACGAGCCCCAGTACCGATGTTAAACACCTGCACTGCTACTTCTGCCTTGATGGCCTTTCAGACACAGCAGTTTTAGGCAGTGGGTCATGCTGGATAAAAGGTGCTGTAGAAGGTGACATGTCATACATAATTTGATGCTTGCAAAATTGTATCAAAGGCAGATGTTGAAATGGACTGGAGGTGCATCCTGAAGGGTCCTGATGGATGTTTTATAGGATATGAATAAGTACATATCTATACAGATAAATTCCTTTCAAAGGAAGTACAGATTTTCAGCTACCTATGATTTCAGTGATGGTTAGGTGACACATTATGGCACTTTTGAAAACTCCCAAGAGGTAGATATACCTCCATGGGACTAAACCCTGTTGAAAACCTGCCCAATAGGTTGAAATTCAGCTCATCTAACACCAGTTGTCTGAAAGTAAAGTGCCTACCCCAATCCAGTCATCCAGGCTCCTCTGAGTCAATGGAGAGAGACTGGCACTTTTGGAGGGCAACTCCCATGGCTTCCCTCGGACACCTCCAGCATGGTGGAGTGAATACACACCTGGAGGTGTCTGCCGCTCTGCCTTGACTCTGGAGCGAGCCCAGAACACCCTAGACCAGATAACTCACTTTTAGGGAGCTGCTATCAGACAAGATGAACCCCAGCCTTGGAAATTAGCTGGAGTCTTTTTCTCTGGAAAGCTGGAGTCCTTGTTTCCTGGCAGAGATCCCTGCTGAGAAGGCTCTCAAATCCCCAAGTCCTCAATTTAGGCTCCAAGTAGGGAAGTGTCTGTTGCCACACCACTAGCAGTGTTCCTCCTCCTCCTCCCAAATCCATTCGCTCTCCGAAAGACGAATTCAAACAGATACATTCAATACCCAGAAAAGCCAGGCAGCGCCTTTCTGTATAGACAGAAACTTTTACCTTTTGAGGGGATCTTTTCCACACAACAAATAAACAAACTTGCAAGGCAACTTTTGCAGAAAAAATGAAAATGAAAACTGATGATTTGTCTGTTTTTTCCCTCTTACAAGACTAACCTTGAATCTGCGTGCCAAACACCACTTACCAAACACCGCTTACCAAACAGCTTCTCTGCTACCTGCATGAGCTCAGGTCCTCGTGTGAGGGCTCCCAGCAAACACGGCCTCAGCAGCTAACTTGCTGCTGACACAGAGCCCAGCTCTCCTTTGATTTACAACCTCCTTAAGCTGCTCCGATGCAAACATCCTGCAGCCTAACGTTATTGAATAACCCATACGATCTGTCTCCTGTGATTCCCATCAAAAACACCCGGCCCTAAAGATTTTCATAGATCATAAATCCAAGGTTTTATCCATATTTCTCAAGTGATGGTGAGCAAGATGTTTGCACCTATGGGAGCCTATTGAAAACTTCCTTCAGCAAAAGATGTTTTTTGAAAGTAATAACGATTTTCTTATGATTTCCAAATCAATACCATCACTTTGTAGGCACGCTAAAGGGAAGGCATTTTGTTTGGACAGAAAAAATTCCTTACTAAGAAAGACATTTTGCTTCATTCAAAAATTGCTGTGGATGAGAAACAAAAATCTCTTATGTCATCATTACCTAATGTTTAATTAAACAAACAATCCTGCTTTACCAGAAAGGCAGCAATCTATATACTTTGGACCAAAAAAATGCGGACATTTCAACAACTACAAAGTCAAAGGAAGAAACTGCAGGCACACAATAGCAGCTAGTGGTTTTTTTCTGCCAGTGGTGGAAACATTTCCCTTCAAATATCAAACAGTGCATTCACTTCTTAAGGTGAATAGTTCAAGTGATAAAGGCACGTTGGGTAAGAAAGCAGAGGACAGAGAATCACACATGCACAAATTAACCACAAATCATCTCATGTAGTGTGACTTATTTATACTGTATATCAATAAAATAACAACTTTCAACCCACTTAGTGACTTTTTGTGTGGGGACAGAAAGCGAGCGCACCTAAGTAGGTAAGGAATATTCAGGTTAAACGTACAAATTATTTATACCTTGTAGTTATTTTGGAGGAAGAAAGGTTGGGGGAGGAAAGGGGAAGAAGCAGAATGTACTTCAAATAGCATTATTTATCATTTCCTGACTAAATATAGCATGTGTCTCAGGAAAAGATTGACTTGGGCTTTCCAGTCAGTAACAAAGGGAATTAACCCATGCTGGGTTTGGCATAAAGTCATAAATCCTTCAAATATGATCCATACCTTAAATTAAAGTCCAGGCTGAGCTGCTGGAACTAGATGTGAGGAGAAACATTTCCCTTTTGATGACAGTTTGCCTTGAAAAGAATATGATTTTTCCTTAATACTTGCTAGCCTCTGAGCGTGGTGGGATCTCTGTGGTATGGGAGGATGACCCACCGCCTCTCCGGTCATCAGCCAGCTGCAAGCAGGAAACCCACATCCAAGTTTGCCAAGGAAACTGGTTCTGGATGATCACTCAGTCAGTAAGTCCGAACAAAAGTGAGCCTCCAAGCTCCAAAAGACTCAGACATGGAGCAGTGTGAGGCCCAAGAAAGAAACGAACCATTTCTGAAGCTGTGAGGCCCTGTGTTTGTGTAGATCCTGTATTTCCCCATTTTTCTGGTGGTGTCTGACCTTTGCCTTGCCTGCCTCCACAGTTTGAGCGAACAAAGTTGGCAGTGCTGTTCATGGAAAAGATTAAGCAGGAGCACTGTTTCAGTATTGTGTTCCAGCACTTACCTCAAAAGCCGTGCAAATGTGCAAAATAATATGTTCCATTAAGTGATGAAAATTCACATGAAAATTGAAATAATGACCCCATTGGAAAAGCAACAAATATTTCACCAAGCAAAAGCACACTCGCCTTTGCAATTCCAGCACCAGATTTATTTTACAGCCCTCAGAATCGACTCCGTCATTTATATTTCATCAGCTATAGCACGTTAGGGTACTATAAACATAATCCAAAAGAAGCTGAAAGCTCAGCTTCCAGAAAGCAAAAAAACCCACTCCACCAGAACCAAGCCCTGCTCCAAAGGGAGACACAGAGCAATCATAGGGTCTGCTCCTCATAGAGGGAGAGCAGGCACCTCCCTTCCACCGGAGACAGCACCCCTTTCCAAGGATTTATGGATGGGTTGCTGCAAAGGTTGCAGGATGGGGATTGACGTCTCTGTGCTGCAAAGAGAGACAGACAGGCTTCTCAACTGCCTTGACCAACGATACTTATTTCATTTTAATCCCAAATTTATTCCTGGCCCCAGAAATCACTGCTGTTATCCCACATATGTTATTATGATTTATATACATCAAGCATGCTGAAATGAAAGCCTAAGGCTCCAGACAATGTTCTTTCCAGTTCAGAAGTTGCTTCCATGTTATCTGAAATCATTTGTACATCTGGTTTTCTGTCTTCTCTCCGTTTCCTCTTTGCCCATCAGCGCCATCCATGTTTGCATTGCAATATATTGACAGATACACAAACAAGTAGTAAAAAATGGTCTTGAGTATTTATAGTCTTCCTGTTGTTCTGGCATTACATTATCTGGTCTGCTTGACTGGAGTAAAAGGAGGCAAGTAAGGCTGGATGCCTTGGCTAATCCTAGTGTGCTATAAAGCTTTTCTTCTAAATTACCAGTTCAAATGCAAAGTTAGCAGTGACTGGCCATCCCTCTGACTTGTTCCAGGTGCCTTGCAGAGCTCCAGAAATGCCATTAACTCTTACAAAATACATACCTCCTTCAGCAGAAACCCTGTTGCAGTGTGGCTGGCAGCCATAGCCCAGAGGCTGGGCACTGAACAGGCATCCGCTACCACATCATTTCTAGATAAGGCAATGGTTATCACCCATGTGGGGCACGTGGGCCCTCGGAGAGCTTCCTCTTAGAAGTGGTGTTAGCAAGCGGTACAGGGCAACGGGAGCTGGTCTGCGGAGTCAAACATTGCTGAGGACCTCATGTCCACAGGATCTGCTGTTTGGGGTTCCCCCCCCAGCTCTCACCTGCCCCACAGACTGCATGCCTGCTAGCAGAAATGCACTGGGTGTCCTCCTGGGACACATATTCTGGTTTGGTTTCACCTGGAGGGTGAACTTCTGTGCCCGGCACGGCTCCATGCCGCAAAGCAAAATGCAAAAGGGGACCAACGAGGAGCGCCCTCCTGGACCAACATCTGGCATTTGGGATGTGGGATGGGGACGAGCGGGGCACCTCGCTGTCCCTGCGCAGCCCACCCTCCCACCTCCTCCCCCCAAAGCATGGGGCACGCAGAGAGACTGCCAGGGCATGCGGCCTCACTGCAGCCAAACACGTGCCAAACGTGGGCTGTGCGTGCGGTGGGTGAGAGCAGGCAGGTCTCGCCACTGCTGCTGCAACTGCAGCTCTGCCCGTCTGCTGGAGAGACGGCAGCTGGCTCCTAACCACTGCCCAAATTTCACACGGAAACACAGTCACGTCTACACGGATGCCACTGCTATCCAAAATACAGCCATAAATAGCATGCAGGCTACAGCAGGTGTGGCAGGCTGTTTTGCCACAAATAGCAGAGAAAATGGGTCAAGCTGTGACTCACGCATGTATGCTCATGCAGGGTTTTGCCCATTGAGCCTGGAGCTGCTCTACGCACACTGATTTCCTTCAGTTTGATGTGAACTGCTCCAACAACCCTATCTTCACCATTCCTTTTGGAAATGTTTGCACAGCACAGGAAAAATCAGGACTTTTTTCCCTTTAAAGAGTTGCTGGTTACTACTGTGAGTAATTCTTCTCCTGCCTTGGTCTTTGTTCTACAGGCACAGACTATTGCATCTCCTCCTCAGCTGTGGCACTGCCAAGCAAACCAGGTTTAATTATTGCAAATCACAACTGACAGTCTAGCACCATTCCAGCTCCATCTTTGCTGTCCTTTACTGAACTCTAGCCAAATTACCTCTATTTTTCTGGCAACCAAGAGATCAGAACCTACCCCAAAACTCCTGTTACAGATCAAGTCTCATGGAGACAGGAATTACCATCTCCCTTCCTGGGACCAGAAGTCTCTCCATAACACCTTATGTTTTAAACCTTCTTTGAAGCCAGTCAGTGAAGCACTGCCCACCTTCCCACATGCTCCTTTAGCGCAACTGTGCTCCACTTCAAAACATCAAAACCATGTTTCATGTTTTTCCCTAGAGCTTAAACTGTGTTTTAACAAGTCAAATCTCACTTTGTTATTTTATGCTCATTTTTCCAACCTGGCAAGGCCTGCCTGCCTGCCTCGCTGTTTGGTACTGCTCATGGTTCTCACTGGCTCTTCCAATTCTTTCCAAGACAGTGTCACCTCCAAATTCCTTGAGAAAGGAGCCTTACTAATAATAAAAAAGGGAAGGGAAGGGAAGGGAAGGGAAAGGGAGGGGAGGGAAGGGAAGGGAAGGGGAGGGAAGGGAGGGGAGGGAAGGGAAGGGAAGGGAAGGGAGGGGAAGGGAAGGGAAAGGAGGGGAGGGGAGGGGAGGGAAAGGAAGGGAAGGGGAGGGGAGGGGAGGGGAGGGGAGACCAGATCAGATGCAGTAAGTCAGCAAAGCAAGTTGCAGAGCCAGTCCACAGTGGCAGACTTTGCTATTTGTGCGAGCACCAACCAGATACAGAATAATGTGAAGAGAAAAGGATTATTTTTTGCCTAGAGAAAAAAATCAAAGATCTCAAAACAAATGGTAATGTCTCCGCTCTTCCCAATAGCAGGCATTATTCACTGATCTTTCAGGGAAATTAAGGCACAGAGATTTAAAGGGATTTGCCCAAGTCAGCATGGGAAAAAAGATTTCACACAGAGATGTCCTGATTTTTGTTCTATAAAAGCAAAACCACATTTAATATATAGATATATACATAGTTTGATTCTATACTCTGGTATCAGTGTTCTCAAGAGTATACTGCAGTTTGACGAATTTCAGCTAAATGTTCAAGAAAAATGAATATCTATACAACATCCACAACAGAGAACCCACAAACAAACTCAGTTTGGTTTCAGAGACAAGATTTCACTTGCAATGTCTCATCTTATTTCAGGCGATTTCATTTCTCTTTCTAATTGCTCTCTAGTTACACAATCCCCCCTCGTGGTACTGAGTTCTTAGCAAGTGCTTAATTAACAAAAACAAAAATTATGATCTTTCTTCCTTCTCAGATTGCTAGTGAAATTGCTTCATTGGCATATTTTCTAAAAATTATCTATTTCTGGTTGGCTGTGTCTGTGAGTAACGAAATGAGTAACTGCAAAGAATGTGAAGCAAAGCTAAAGAAAAGGAATGAGTTTTGAATTTAATTTAAAAAAACCCCAACATTTCTTTTCATGTATGGAACTAAGAGCTAATCATTTAGTTCTGGTTACTGGGGTTTGACTTAAGCACAATCTCTCATAAGGACGACAGTGTATTTCAAAATAATGTAGCCAGTTAAAAGAAATTAAAACAACTACAAAGAAAGGTGGATTTCATTCTCTCTGGACAAAATAATCAAGAAGAATGACAGTAAGAGATGATTAATATTCCAGATGGTAGCATGGTCTGTAATTAAAACATGATATGCCAAAAGATTACAGCCAAACAAGAAGCCTGCCCTCATCCACTTCTTAGTATTACTAATTGTACAGTTATTAGGCCAAACAGTGGCTTTTCCTCATTATACTAATTCCTTTATTTCCTGTGGAGCTCCTGTCTTAAAGCCCCAGACACCAGAAAACTACTTTATGCCACAAATAACCTGGCAGAGGCAGAGAGGGGTGCTTGTAGGCGGCGGGGACAGAGATGCATGGATGGAGGAAGCATATGACGTGAAGGAGCCCCTCATCACTCTTCCCTTCAGATGTCTTTCTTACACCCACCAAGCCAATGCTTGGCCAAAAATTCTTCTCTTGGTCTCTCTCCCACTCCAGAGGTTGCTTCTTCATGTAGATGGGGGTCATGGATGCCAAGTGTCTGAGGGGGATCACAGCCCAAGATCTTGTAGGGACGTTCCTCCTGCAAGGAGCATATGGTCCCAGAGTGTCTGAATGCACAGCTAAGGGACTTGCAGTGTCAAAAGAGCTCCTGTTGTCGGACAGGCTGCACCCCACCATGCTGGTTACCTTCTGTAGTGCTTTGCAGTAGCACTGAACTGGGTCCCATTGGTGCTCCGAAATTGTGCAGCCCTGGAGCAAGCTCTCCCCTGAAAGTGCACCAAAGTCCCCCATCTGCTGCACAGCAACGTAAAGCTGAACATTTCCACCCCACCAAGGCAAGCCTGACCCCGCATAGATGAACCAGCTGGGACCTGCTCACTAAACGTCCTTCCTACATCTGTACTGAGGCACACAGGTTTTCAACAGGCATCGTATGCAGGAGATGAAGGACGTGGGGCAGTTTGTACATGTGGATAACATGCATACTATTCGACTACACATTAAAAACATATCCTCACTGGAACTTGGTATTTTTTAACTTCAAACACATGCTGTACTTAATCTAAACAAAGCTAAAAGAGAACGTGAAGAACTGGATGTCTTTCAAAGTCCCAACAGCCCAGCTTTTCAAATCTCAGACCACCCTTCATCTGATTATTTGTGAGCCTAATGAAGTAATTGCAGAGTGGCAGCTTGATTTCCTCGAATCAAATGTCAACAGTCACCAATCTCCAGGAGTTTACACAGCTTGGTAACACAGTGACTCTGCAGCATGGGGGCCTGTACATGTTTTTCATATTAGGGAGCAGATGGAAGCTGTAAATCCCTCCAGAGCACAGGGATGCCTTTCAGCAAACAGTAGTAGATGGCATGCTCATTTCGGGAAATGTTTTCCAATTCTATCCAACAGATCAATGGGTTGTGGTAGAGAAGGAGCTGAAACAGTCAGACATGGTTGGACAAAACACTGCAGAGGGGATGGGGAAATACAACGACCATCTCATGACCTGCAAGTCTCTGTTTATCTGGTGCTTGGCATGGGGACCTGCCACTCCGTAATGCCAACAAATTTGGTTACGGTGCCCAGGCAAAGAGCTCTACAAAGCCACTTGGCTTTTAGAAACCGAGACCACATTAGCACTGAGAACATCATGCTATTTCTCAAGAAATATGCCATTTTTCACTAGGTGGGCCTTACGGGTGGTCTAACCTTTCTGTAGAGAAGATGTCAGCACAGCCACTGCGGTGGCAGGATGGCTGTGGTCTCTTTGCAAGTTTGCCTGTTTTTAGAAGGAACAGAGTGCTTTCTCTTGAAGTCATAGGTTTTGCAATCCTGCCTGCAGTACGGTCAAGCAGCCTGCCAGCTTGTCTAACTAAGGGAGGTAAGCTGCAAAATACAAACCCTGGTTACTCCTTGAAGATGAAAATACCCAGGCTTGCTGTCTTTTAACCCTCTTTCAGGCATGCCTGTTTGTTCTGCCAGCAAGGCAGCTGCTCGGGACAGCAAGGAGAATGGGGCGCTTAAAGCATCCTCTGTGCTCGACAAGGAGACTCTCTCATGAAGAAAATGCTCAGGACTTTTTAATTCAGCCTTTGCAATCCAGTACCTGCCAAGAGTATTTCCTCACTCCTCTTTGCCTTACTCCTAGCAAGGAGAGACCAAAACCTGCCCTCAGGAAAATACACAGGTAAAATTTAGAAGAACATGAACTAGCAAAGGGAGAATAACTGGAAGACTACAAAAATACAAAATAATGTAGTTTATGGTGGGATCTATACCACTGTATATTTTTAAAAGATTTATTTCTCTTTCATGATGCTGATTATATATGTTCCCAAACTCTAAAGGGCAGTTTAAAATCTCATCTACTGCTTAACTTGGATATTTCCAACACTCTGAGTTTTCTGGAGTATTAATTTTAGTGCTCGTGTGCGCCGACTTAGCCCATTTCTGAGCTATACAAGATCCCTCTGGCAAACTCTGCCACTGCCTCAGCTCTGACCTACATCTTCTCGGTTGCCTAATTGAAAGCTTCTCCTGCCTGAAGATTGCCCATCAAAGTGTAGATGCCAATCTATATGCTACGGCACAGGGAAGAGCCCTGTGACAGATTGAGCTCCTGTTCCCAGAGGTGAAAGGCCATCAGCTGGGAGAGCTCTCTTTCCTTTCTCTCTCCTGACTGACAACCATCAGCAACCAGCCCTCTAATTCACGCTGCACCGCAGGAACTAAATAAACAACTGCATTAGGCAATTACTGCAATAAATGCCTTCCTTCTTCCCTCATTTCCACTACCAATTTGTTGTTGGAGGCAAAAGACCACCTTGTTGGAGTGGCTTAATTTTTTTAATTGCAAAATAACCACCTCACTGACAGGTGGGTTATGGTATGTGTTTAAAAATCCATTTAAAGGAACATAAAGTCAGATGGGCTGTAATGTAATGCAAATTTGAAAGTCTTTGCTTTTAATTCTGCTGTGCTTTTGCCAAGCTCAGGCATCCTCTATGGCAAACAAAAGATCCTTTCCCATGAAGCCAAAGTGTGTGTGGTTTTTTTATCCCGTTTTCATCCTCAAACATTTAAACTTTGAAATTGAGCTTGCCCAGTGTATTTAAGCACCCAGGAGTTTGCTGTGGAGGCCAGTCCAGCCTGCCCAGCAGTGAATGCAAGGAAGGCAACCTGTGATGGCAGATGTGCTATTTAACTACACCCAGCTATATGCTGTGCCTTTAGACAGAGATTTGCCTTGTACATATAGGTAGATCTTTTCCATGAATGGCATTATCTGATGATAAGGCCCAGACCTGATTTGATTAGAGGAATTTCACCTGAAACTGGAAAATTAAATTCTCCTGGCAGTCAAAGGCAAAATAACAGTAAGCTGACAACACATTCAAAATTAATTCTGATTTTTAGAAGAGATATCTTTTGGCAAGGTTGATTTTCCTTCCAATCCAACTTTTTTAAAACATGCAGCTCACTAATTATTGAGCAATATCAGAGGTTTGAAAATCTACTGAATGCTGTTGAAACAATTGAAACATTCAGATACATGAGAAAAGTGCGATGTGGTACTGATCTATTCAGCACGAAAACAGATTTGTATCAAAGTAGATGTCTACAGCTGAAAAGTCAAAAACATCTGCAAATTTACACTCATTTCTCTTCAGGCACCTTTGTGTGCATTATAGGCACATTTAAAAATGGGCTCGTGCAAGTATTTTACTTATATTTAATATATGTATAATTTCTCATTGTAAAAGTTTGTTGAGATACATGTGCAACTGAGGGTTGACAACCCCTTGTTTCACAACCCAAGCATTTCTACACATGCCACCCTGAGCTGCAGAGCAGCAGCATGCTCTGTGCTTGGCATCCTGAGGGAAAGGCAGCTACGACATGAGTGCCTGAACCACACAATGCAGTGTGCCCAAGAGGCACAGCCCCGATGCAGTGCCATGAGCTGCCCGCAGCAGTTTCAATACCTCCTGCTCCTGTCACAGGCTGCTGTTACCACAGCAAGGAAAGTCAACAAGAATGAAGTTTCAAACCAAACCATTTGTACAGAAAGGAAAAGGACAGGACAGAGACAGATGTTTAAAACCTCATGTCATTTGGCCATGGATCTGTAGGATTGTCAGTCACATCTGCAAAGTCTGCATGGCCCTCCATGGCCTCTCCAAAATACTGCCCTCCACAAGTGGATGGGTATTTGCATGAAGATGCAAGGCCTGTCTTTGCCTCCTGTTGCAATTTTCTCTTAGTGTTTTCCACCAAGCTTAGTATAAAATACGTGCACACATGGGAACACGGGCAAGTCACTCAGGGAAAAAGCAATGCTTGGAGCAAACAGAGGTTTAAAAGTCTCCAGCTTTGAAAGGCACCGCAGCAAAAGCAGGTGCTTCCACTCACACAGACAGGAGCTAACTGCAGGATCAGTTCTGGCCTAGAGACTCTCTTTTTTATGGTTATGTCCGCAAAGTCTTTGGCTGCTCTCTGTAGTTAGTGACCGCACACACAAAGGGGTCTTTCATAGCAGTGTTCTATAGGAAGCCAGGGCACCGAGTAAATGATACCTTAATGTTCCCTTTCAAAGCCAGAGTGGTTTGACAATGACGCTTGTTAGTGTACTGCCGTACGTTCCTCCTGCCTGCCATCCTCCAGCTTGCAAATAACTTTACAAACATCTCATATTTAGCTAGCCTCCAAAATTTTGCCAGTAATTGTTTATGAGCTACTTTGGGAAGATGCAAGGAAACAGCTATGTCTAAGAGTGTGGCTCCAATTCCCTGTTACAGCAAGCGGTCAACAACCATGCCACCGCCAAGAGAGGCATGTGCACCCAGCACCCCCAAGGACTGAGGCCTGTGGCTGTGCAGTCAGCAGGTAGGCAAACTGAGCAAGAATTCAGGGGTCTGGTTTATTTTTAGGACAAAGAATTACCCTTTTGCTTCTGGAAAGTCCAATAGGATTTTTAATGTTCAGCCTTAGGTGTGATGCTGGTTTAAACCTGAGGCACAAGTCAGCTCTCACTATGGATCTCTGTTCACACCTGCAATATCAACATCAATGACTTTGTGGCCCAACGGAGACAGTGTTATTCAGTCCTGTTTAATTGACTACTGCAGCTTGCTACTTCTGTACTAAAGGTTTCTGGGTCTTTGCTCATTAAATGCGAAGCAAAGAGAGAAACACAAACAGCAACTGTCACAAAACCCTATTTTTTCCATTAACTGTGTACACTAAACTGAACTATCTTACTGACAGCTGATGGTGGAGAATTTACAGGCGTTACAGCTGAAATTATCACTAAGTATGAAACTGAGCATTGCCAAAGCCTACAAACCCCCTTATGAATTCAAATTAGCACATTAAATGATAGCATGTTAACTGGCAAAGGAAAATGTCCTGTTTCTGAAAGCAGGGAGTTTCTTCCCCATGTGATCTGCTTCCCTCTGGAAAGGAATCTCTGTTTACCCACATTAGTTAGGACAGAGTTGTGTTTCAGTAAGTCAGTCCCATTTTTACAAGGAAGTCCTATTTTTATAAGGCACTGTACTTTTCAGAGACTTCATATCAAAATCCATCTTCTTGGGGTAGTAGAAGCAAAGGACTGCATGAAAAACAGAAGGCAAGGGTAGCAAAGACTACACTTGCTGAGTCATGTGGAAGGCATGTTTACAACAGCAGATCAAATATACTTCAATATTTTCATCATTATTCAATTTGAGACTCTTCTGATATTTTACAAAATGCTCTTAGTTTTGACAACTCAGATTATTAAGGGGGATTTTATGTACCCAGCCTAGTTTGAATGTGACTACAAATGCTTGAAAACAAAACATAAGAAAAAAAAAGAAAAAAGGGAAAAAGCCCACAAGTGAATACTAAGTAAACATATTTAGAACCATTGAAAAAGAAGGTAATTCTTCATCGCTTTTTCCATGGATTTTAAGTTGTATACTACATAACTGAAATACAAGCTGATGGAAATGTGATATAAATATTTTTATTTTAGTTTTGGGGAAAAATTATGTTGTGTTTTTGTTGGGGTTTTTTGAGCTTGCAAAATTAGCATTCACAAAGCCAGACAGCCAGGTGTTTTGTCTGTAAGAGATAAGCATCTCATCTCTCTCCCAGCTCTGTTTGACAGATGAGCACTATCCCATCACTTTCAAGGCATATCAGCCAAATTGAGATCTTCCAGCTGCACCCTTTGGAGCAGATCAGTAGAATGGTGCGTGGGAAATATACATTAGTAAGGTAGTTGTCTAAAGCATCGTTGGAGATACTTATATTTTGGAAAAACTAGCTACAAATATATGATACAGATCATCCTAAATAAGAGTTGGACTGCCATTACACAGCCTATTTTCTGTATCAGCAAAGCCAGCTTAGGAAACTCTTGCTTTCCTTTGTCTTCCTCCATGTTCTCAGCAATGTATATTAGGCTTTTTGCCATCTTAGAAAGGCAATAGTCACCCTCTGGAAATCCTGTCCTTTCCACTGAGCACAGAGGGAGCTCAGATGACTAGCCTGCACTTGGAGGCTAAGTGTGAGACAGTTAAAACAAGGTGATTATAGGAGATAAACCCGCAGAGGAGGGAGCAAGTGCTGAGGCTGTGCTCTGTTAGCCTATGAACTTCTGGTGGGTCCTTCCAGGTAAGCTAATGTTTGTATCTGTCAGGGATTCAGCACTAAGTCCAGACTCTGACCTGAGCTCTAGTACCACTAGCAGAAACCAGCTGCCAGCATGCCTTACTTCACAAAAGCTTTAGCGTTTGCAGCTCTGTTCAGCACCTGGCGAGTAGATGGGAAATCTGGGAAATCGACTGAGTTTCAATGGGCAACAACAGGAATGCCTATGAAATCTTTGTGCTCCAAGACCAATTTACAAATGACAGGAGACAGTGTTGTCACAGTGCAGATGACAGAACTGTGGGTGACCTAATTCCACAACAGATTGGCTTTTTATTTCACGAAGACCAGGTTTTAACTGGGCTTCTGTCATGACATAACCAGATGCTATTATATTCCTTATAACTTTAAAACTGGCTGTGCAACATTTGTCCTGTTGAAGATATCCCAGCACCTCAGCCAGGAGAAGGCATGATGCTCTGGTTCTGCCCTCATTTGCACAGGCTCAACACTGCTCCCTAGTATGTCCCATTCCTCTGTCTCACCCTTCATCACTGTCAAGATGTTCCTCAGGCTCCTTTCTTCCATCTTAGCATTTCCCCGCAAGCCTTGCCTGAAATCTTTATCGTAACACCTCTTGACACATCTGAACCACCATATTCTTGTCAGACGTTCTGGCCACCCAGAATCCAGCAACTTGTGCCACACTCCTGTGAAATGATACATCTTCCATGTCTTGCTTTGACAACTCGGCACTGGCCAACTGAAGTCTATTTTTAAAAGTGCTAAAAATAATTGTTCTTTTTGTTGTGAAAATCAGGATTAACCTGCTCTTCTATGCTAGCAATGTGTAGGGTTTCCTGGGGGGAGTCAGAGACTCACTCCTGCAAGGCTATTTTTAGAGCATCCAAGACAAGTTCCATAAACATGTACTAAACAGATTTTTTTAAGCAGTGCTTTTTAGCACATGTGGCTGCTTCTTTTTTCTGGGTTGGTGTAATTTGATGTTGGAACTTTCTCCACAACAGGGAAGAGATGGTGGCAACAAGTTCTCCATCACCTCTCCACCTTTTTTCCTCTACGACGACAAATAAACTCCTCCTGCATTTTCAAAGGATATCCCAGGTCTGGATATTACGAACTCAGGGCTACTTTCTTCTGGAGTATTTCTGACAGTCTGCTCCCCCTCAGGAACATGGGGAAAAGACAGTTGCAGACCGGCTGCAGCAGAAGTGATTGTACTGATCTGCTAATACCCTGGTGAGCAAGGGGAGCTGTGAAACACGGGACCAGGCAGATGCCTTTGACAGGCTGGTGGGACTCTCAAGTTATTGGTGACTGTGAGAGGAATCCCATCTTCTTCTCCTTCCCCACATCTGAACTATACCACTGTACTATAAATGTCCCAGGAAAGAGCTGGAGCTGGCCACAAACATCTCTGCCACTCAAGGGCTGATGCTCCAAATCTCACTTTTCAGAGAGGTTGCATACAGAGCTCTTCTATTTGCTCTTTCTTGTGGGCATATTTTAAAATTATTCTCCAGGCAGCAGCAAAAGCAGTAACAGATTAAGCTAGCCTCCAACTTAACGAATCCTGTAAAACAGTCAAGTGGCTTGTCTACAAAATATTTTGGAACTAGAAGCACCCAGCAGTACGTGCAGCTTAGAAAAGGACTATTTTCCTAACAAGCTTTCCCACGGTGGTGGTGTCAGTTCTCGGTGCCTTTGTATGCCCATGGATCTCCATCGGTAACTTTGGCTCCCTCATACTGCCATTCTCCCCCTGATGTTGCAGGCTCCAACAGGGCATCCTTGAATATCTTAGAACTTGATGATATACAGGATAAAACACCTTCATACCATTTTCTGGCAATTTCCTTCATTACATAAGCTATTTGCCCTACCAGCTGGGAGTGCTTCCCTCTAACACCTGTGGTGCAATTCTCCTGCTGGTTGCAGGGCACTGAATCACACATTTCTTAAGGGTGATTTCTGCCTTTGCAACCAGCCCAAACTCTTCAGAAGGATGCTGGTTACATCTACAAAGACAAGCCACGTGGTGTAGAAACTCCCTTCCCATTAAACATTTTCCAGTGTGGACATTTCCTTTCTAAACTGACCTGCTAACATGAGGAGTGAAAGGTGAACTGCTGCTCCTAAGCAGGGACCTTATGGGTATGTCTTTGAAGAGAAGGTTTTGAAAGTTGGTCATCTTCACATCTATAGTTCCAGTTTAAACAGGTGATGACTGAAGGAGTGGAAAACAGTGGTCAGTAAATATAAAAATAAATAGAGACATCAGGTGGAAAGGAGCAACAGAGCTTAGAAATGTTCACCAAAAATTTAGTGGCACTAGGAGTTGGGGGCACATGTAGGATTCAGCAAGACAGAGGTGGTAGAATAGTTTGTTATGAATGTTTTGACTTTTGTTACTGACTTTTATATGAACACAGCATCATTAGGAAATTTTGGCCAGTTTTCACATCCCCATGGTGCCACGTGGCAGACCAGAGCTTTGATTGTGAGCCCTTGCTCAGCATTTCTGGAAGGCTTCTGCTCATGATCTAGTACAAGTCAGAAACTTTTTCATATAGCTGCAAGGTATGTTAAGGAGTCTAGGGACATCAGAGACTGATGGGTAGAAAAAGCTGTTGTATGGTTCATGAATAAGCCACTGAAGTCTTAGTCTCCTCCTGTTTATTGACAAGCAACTCAATGACAGCAAGCTGTACAGCAGTACTTTGGAGTATGCTCATAAAAAGATATGCAAGGGGGCAGCAGGAGGGCTGTTCTTAATACCTACATTGTTTGCTCTTGCGATTTTTTTGTCCACTAGTTAGATACCCAAGTCACAAATAATGCAAGGCTTGTATTAGGTTTTTTTTGGTTTGGTTTTTTTTTTTACATGCATGCCTTATTTTCATATTCTTTTTTTTTTCTGTCTAGCTCTGTAAGCTTTTCCTTTTAACACTTCTGCCTCAACTTTTGGCAACACCTAGATCACATATTTAATTTGCTTTTTATCTCATCAGCTTGTTAGCTTTAAACAACTGACACACTCCATCAAAGGAAGAGAAAAACCAAAACAAGAACGCTATTAACCTCTGTTACCCATATAAACTAATTAACTCTAACCCCTCCCCAATTATCCCTGGAGAGGGGAACTGCTTTTATTAGCTTCCTGTTCTTTTTCACCCCTCCTCTCCGTGGCTGCCTGCCTTGCTCCTCAGGAGCAAAGCGCTGACGTGCCCCCATCTGCGGCTGCCCTTGCAGCCCCGCGGGCTCTGCAAGCGCTGGGGCTGCTGTGAAATGCTGAGCCCTGCACCTCTGCTCGGCCATGGTGCCCTTTGGGTGCCTGGGGGAAGAGGGAGAGGCTGCTTTTCACTACAGCTCTTGGTCACACCAGGTTGTTTGGCCCATGGTCAAGGGTGGTGACCCTTAGCTTCTGACCTTGGATTACGTTTCAGGTTTTAAACGAGCTTCCAGTCTGCTGATTAAAGCTTGTTTGTTCAAAGCAAAAGGATTAAAAAGAGTAATTATAATCCCACTAATTTATGTGATTCTTCATGCTAAACCATGCCTGCATGCATAGACATCTGTGAGCACACGTGCCTGGGAAGGTTTTTGTGTGAATTTGTTTTAAACCTATGCCAGCAGTGAAGGAGACGCAGATTATTAACTGGCTGCTGTTAGTCCTCTCTGTGCCATACATATGTCAACACGCACCATTGTTCTCCCTTTTTCATTAAGAACTAACTAACTAACTAACTGAGGTATTTCAGTATGCTAAGCTCTTGCTTCTGTTGTTATTCAACAAGTAACCTGACACGAAAGGTGAGAGCAGCTGTGGCTATCCTATCCACCTCCACGCAGCTTCTTGGTCATCTCTTTTATCAAATAGAGCCACAATTGCACATTGCCAATGCACTGGATACCAAAGACAGACATTGTGCATGTGGAAGCAAATAATGTGGACTAGTATCTACTGACTGTATGAAGGTGAAGGGGCTCTTGGCAAGAGTCCAGTAAAGCAGAAGGCAGCAAGTAGGGGAAACTGTTCCACGCTTGCAGAAGAGATTGTCAATAGCAGGTCTGGGGCTGTAACCATCCCGATCATCGTAATGCAAAGCAAGTGGACCAATTCAGAGCTCAAAGCGAGAGGGAAGTACAGGGCTCCGGTCTCTTGGCAACCCCTCCCAGTTATTTTGTGATAAGGAAGGTGTCATATGGACAGTCCTGGAAACTGAGCTCCTCTCTGCAGCTGGACATAGTTACCTAGAGGGGCTTTGGACTCAGTCCTAACTTGCTTCAAAAGCTGCTTGAGGGATTTCTCAACATGCTTCATGACCTGGGCCAGGACAGTTGTTTGGATTAGGATTTGGTGAAGCCCCAGTTGAGCCAGCAGCCAGACCAGGGTCTGTGGTCCCTCTCCAGTGAACACTTACGGTGCATCCAGGGCTGCAGGACGCAGGGAGGGAGGACCCAGGTGGCCACAGCCAAAGCACAGGACCCAGTCAACCTCATCCTAACAGTGTCAGTCATAAAAATATCCATTTCTCTAACATATCCAGCTAGCACAGTTTAAGAGGCAACAGGTATTATACTGTTTTCTCTCCTGACAAAAGCTACAGACAGGAACAGGCACCTGGGCAGGCTTTACAGAACCTACAAGGTTTTGCTTTTGGTTTTGTTGCCTTCCCATTACCAGCTGAGCAGCAGTGCTGCAGAAACCTGCCTTGCCTTCCTCTCTATGGGGATGACTCAGGTTTATTCCATCCCAGGTTGTATGACACTCTAGTATTACCACTTAACTAACTAAAAAAATAAGGAGTGAATCTGATGTGCAGGCATTATAGAAGTGGCCCACGTTACAGAGAGTCTAGCTTTGATGTGCCATCACAGCTACAGCAAGTCTTTATCCACTCCATCTGTGTTGGTGAATTTGCGCGCTTTTCTTCTAAGGATGCAAAACTGATCCAAATCCAGGTGGTCCCCTCAGCTCACCTGAGAGCATCCCTTGGAAAAATAACTGCCAGCCTATCCTCCTCTTTGCTCTCTTTCTCTCCTGCCTGTGTTTCCCCTTTCCTGCCCCTGGGACCAGCCCCATGGTGCTCAGCCCACTGCTGGGCAGCCACTGGGGGGATGGTGGTACCACACAGGATGACCCCAACTGCTCCTCGTGGTGCCTGTCCACATGAGGCTTAGCACGCTGCTGGTGCTGGGGTCCAGCCAAAGCAGCCCCTCTCCCATCCCCACAGTGGTCTCTCTTGCAATCCATGGCCGTGCCTAGCTTGCACCTGCAAGACGAGTGTCCCCATCTCTTGCTCCTTGCTCCAACTCCATGTGAGAGTGCAACAGCAGCAACATTAAGGCAGCAGATTAGAAATGCTAAAAATTTTCAGTGTTCCCTCCCCATCCTCCTCTTTGGGAAACTGCTTTCAATCACTTTATGTACTGAAAACAAACATGAAAGGAAAAAATCCCCTCTGCCTTCAGTTGTCAGAGCAAAAACTAGAATTCCCTGAGCTCTTTTCAGAAGTGCTAATATTCTCCCCTAGGCCTTCATTATATCGCACACAGATCTGCAGTCCTCTGCACACAGACTGGGAGGGAACAGCCTTAAAAAGTTGGGCTGCTTTATGTAGGTATGTATGTATGTATTTATTTATTAAAAATAAAACCAAAATTTGCCAGCACCAGTGAACAGCATATCAGAGAGTGTAATAAAAAGGGAGGGTTTTGTTCCAGTGGTAGTTGAACAGGCAATGTTCAGTCAGTGTGAGGGGGCCCCCTGATCCGGCTCAGAGGGAATATGGCTGATGTGTAGCTGGGTCCTCCTCCTCTAGCCTGGCATTTGCATGTCTCAAAGCATCTGAATTATGTGTCTGTAGTTACCCAGTTCTCCTTCCCTTGTTCCCAGAAGGGATCTCAAACTTCTGCCTGTTGTGACTGAGCAAAATGGTGTGCTCCCTGCTCCTTGTGCAAGATGCCCTGTGCATAAATTTCCTTGATGTTCTCCCTGCAAACCATTTTGATTTTGTCAATGGCACTTCTGCTTCCAGGCTCAGGAATACTGTTTGTTTTGAAATTGAAATTTGTTCTAAGGGAACAAATATTCTTAAAAGTCAAAATTCTAACTGAGGGCCATTTGTGATAATTTTAAAATCTAGACAATCCCCCAAATCATCACTAGATTTCCCATCAAACTAAAATAAATTACTTTTGATCAAAATCCTGTTCTCATTTCAACAACAGTGGAAATGCTTTGTTCAGGTTGCATTATCTTATATTATCTTATATCGCATTACTGTAGAGAAATGTTTCTGCTAAAAGGAAAATTATTTCCAACAGGAAAATGAAACCACTTGGTAAGATTAAGTTTAGAATGAAATTTTTAAAATTTACTGGAACACTTCAGATTTATTCTATCCAATAAAATTAAATTGCAATTAACAAATATTGGAGAGGCTTTTCAATTTTTAGGAAATCAGCACTTTCAACTGGAAAAAATATGCTGGGAAATTTCTGAGAGTGCAGGGCCAGCTTCATCCCACAGTTATAGGTCCCATTCTCTTGCTCATGCAGTTACAGATCTCATTCCTTGCTCATCTCCTTTTTCATCTATTTATAATCTGAATGAATCCTGTCTAGGCCTAACTAAAGTATAACCTGAGACAGGAAAGAGAAACACATTCAACATAAATGCTCTTTTCTCCTCAATGAACAGTTTTGAAAGCCACAATGAAAGCATAATACACAGATGCAATGACTGTAGATAACAGGTTTGAAACAAGAAGAAATGATCTTCTGTGTTTCTTAACTTTTCACAGTGTCTGTGGTTTCACTTGTACTGAGCATCCCACCTAACACCACTGTCCACATGCTGACATCGTGCAAGAAAGGAATTTGCTGTGTTGCACAGTATGAGTTTACATCCATAACAAAGGAAGTTGTGAATCTCATCTGTGGCCAAAGGACTTGGAAATCCAACCTCAGGCTTAATATAGCCCTATTTTACCAACTTGTGAATAAATTTCCAGGTCTACACAAACTGGATGCTCTTGGCTGGGCCTTTACCAGTGTAGCTCATGCCACCTCAGTGGGAAGATGCCAGCTTCTACCGCCTGAGCATCCAGATTAATATCACGCTACAACTACTCCTAGTGAAAGGAAATAAAGGTTCAAAGCTAGGCTGAGCTTTACAGTGACAGCTGAGAGCGCTCTGATGGCACCTCTGGCAGGTGGAGCCCAGGGATGTGGGCAGAAAGAGACCTGTGCCCAGGTCCCAGCCACTGGGGTCCTGTGTGCACACCTGGGCCAGCCCTCCTTCCCCCACCACCTCTGGAAGGGGTTTGAAGAGGGACCCTCATTTGAGGAAACCCTCCTTTGGTAGTGAGGTACCCAAAACACAAGGTAATTCAACCCAAACGCCAGTCAAAGACCAGGTGATGGGATGAGTAGCCAGTGGGTGAAATTCCTCACTAATTCTCATCTCCTGTTACCCACTTGTGAGTCCCTATATTTTTTTAGCATGTTACAATCATGGCTGTTGACTAACGGCAGGACGGCACTAGCAGCACCCTCACTCCTTGTCGTGGTTTAACCCCAGCCAGCAACTAAGCACCATGCAGCCGCTCACTCACTCCCCCCCCCATCCAGTGGGATGGGGGAGAAAATCAGGAAAAGAAGTAAAACTCCTGGGTTGAGATAAGAACGGTTTAATAGAACAGAAAAGAAGAAACTAATAATGATAATGATAACACTAATAAAATGACAACAGTAGTAATAAAAGGATTGAAATGTACAAATGATGCGCAGGGCGATTGCTCACCACCCGCCGACCGACACCCAGCCAGTCCCCGAGCGGCGAATCCCTGCCCCCCACTTCCCAGTTCCTAAACTAGATGGGACGTCACATGGTATGGAATGCACTGTTGGCCAGTTTGGGTCAGGTGCCCTGGCTGGGCATGAGAAGCTGAAAAATCCTTGACGCTAGTCTAAACACTACTGAGCAACAACTGAAAACATCAGTGTTATCAACATTCTTCACATACTGAACTCAAAACATAGCACTGTACCAGCTACTAGGAAGACAGTTAACTACATCCCAGCTGAAACCAGGACACTCCTGGAATAACTCCAGCACAGAAATGACATTTATAACACGCTGCCAGCAGCCATCCACATCAGCCCCCTCAGTTTTTAGATCACAGTTTACAGCAGATAGAGCTTTTTTGTCTCTCACTTTATTCACACTGCCTAAAGAAGAGAGAGAAGAGGGGGAAAAAAGCTCTAAAACGTTACTGTATTCAGCCCTTTTAAAGAAAAAAACACCATGAAGCACCATTCTAGTTGGGTTTCTCAAACACCCTGGGAAGACATTAACCTTAACCGTACTATTGCAGCCATACGATGTGTATGGAAACGGAGATTCATTTGGATTTCACTTGCTAGCCCAGAGCATCTTTTGGCTTTCTCCAGCGTTATGTGAATTAGATGAGTCTAAAATGTCAGTGTCAACACTACAACACTGGGAACAGAGACAGGAGTATGTGAATTGCCAGCCTGATTTGAGCCAAATTTCGCAAACAAGACACACCATAAGACATACACCTACGTTCATAGCAAGGCAGCTGCATCAGGGCAATAACAGAGTTTTCCAAGTGCAGAGCATCTTCCAACTGCCTCTAAGAGCCCTGTGGTTAAAAATTAGATCAACTGTGCTATATAAATGCTAGGATATCAAACTAGCAGCCTGTGTTTAGGATGAACCTTCCACTCTTAAAAGTTGAAAGTATTTTTAGTGTCGTGTCTCTTGAATCAGTTGGCTGTGCGAGTGCTGGAAAGCACTGGTTAATTCTAACTCTCCCCAGATGCCATCCCAAAGGTCTGAGCCATTTGTCCACTGCCTGGGGCCCAGGATTTGAGTGGTTTAGCATGTACTGCCATTGGTTCTTCTATGGCTACACAAGTATTAGAAAGTATTAGGATAAACAAACTACTTTGAAAACTGGTATTTTGCGTACTGCTTGCTGCTGAGTATCTAATAAGAAAGCCAAGTTTGTTCACTTGCCTCACTGGAGTAATCCCGAGAAAATCAATAACATAATCGAGATACAGCCATGCCATTCATACAGAAGCTGTAGTTCAGCTAGAAGTTGAACACGGCATGCCTCAGGCTGTTTTCCAAGGCCAAAGAATTTTTAACCATCATTACAGCACTGAGTGCATGCCATGCAACACATGTAATACACCCCCCCCCCTTTTCTTTTTACTAGAGACAAAAATCTCTCTGAAGCTGAACAAATAACAAACTATATTGTTTTCTGAGCTATATTATGCCCAGAATATTAACCCTCCATCCTCAGAATATATTCAAGACATGAGGCATCAATAAAACAACCTGCTTTTTTCAAAGGCTACTCTTTGGCATGACCACCTACCTAGAGAATTTGCCTCAAATGATCCTAAAGTACTGATTATAATTTTCTCGCTCTCTGTTAGATCAATTCTGGCTGATAACTGCTCTCAGCTAGTCTCTTCAGTGTTGATTAAGTTTGCTCCTGTAGCTCAGATACAACAGAGGTAAGGCGTACAAGGAGAAGTAATTTCTTTTCATAGATGGAGGCCAGCCCCGGACTGAGGCAAAGTGGATGGTCTCCTAGGGCAACACACTGCTTGCAGAAGTGAAATGGCCCTGGTCCTTCTACTGCCCTTGCTCATGCCAGAGCCCTGGCAAGGCAGGTTGGCTGCTGCTTCAGAAAAGCAATGGGCAAATGGGTAAGGTATTTCTAAAGAAGGGAGCAGGAAGCATCTGCTCCCATTGGTGGAGTTGCTGCTTTCAGCCCTCCAGGCTCCACAGGGGTAGCAGATCTGCTGATCTCCCCATCTCAACTCTTCACCCAGCTTTGGCCCCCTTTTTGCCACGAGGCTTTACTTTTGAAGCAGCAAAAATCATTTTTGCCTGTGCTGCTGAGCAGCTTGAAACAGCAATGTTAATTAGTCCCACAGACCAGACTTAGAAAAAATGGACAAGCTTTCAGGCACTCAAGTGCTTCTTATTTGATTAAGCTATTTTCTCCAAGTAGAACAAATTCAAATAACAGAATACCCTTTAAAATGGGCAACAAATCCAATTAACTGACAGGATCTGAAAGGATAGGGCAAGGAAGGGGAGATAAGGTAAAGTAATAAATTGTAAAACTGAAAAAAAAGCCCCACATAAAATGAGATGGATTTTGAGTGTTTCTCAGTGTGAAAGGAGCGACACAGCCAACAGGAATGGTTGCTCTACATGTTATGACCTGCTCAGTAAAAGCACTACTTGGTATCTGTTTAACAGGTACCAATGGCAAAGTATGGCTGTCCAGTGGGTTCCCAACCAGTCGGTATTCAAATTTAGAGGGGTCTGCATCACCAAGGGTGGAAGAAGCTGAAGCTGGATCTCAAAGTCAGTCTAGTTTCATAGGTCATACAAACCACCTAATGTGCTGTCACATCCCTGCTGCAAGATGTGGGCAGCATTGCTGAGGACCCGCTGAAAGGAAGCTGTATAAACAATGCTTCAAATGCTGTTTTTGCAAGGTCAGCATAGGGTAAGCCGGGGTGCAGCACGTGTATACACCCTTACTGAAACAAAAAACAACTCACTTTCTTACTGCACATACTGCATAGCTTGCTACCCAAAAGGAAAGGTCGAAAGTTAAGACAGGATTGATACTCTTCAAGGATGCCACTAAGGAAAAGAGGCTCTGCTCTTAACCATGGCACCACAGGCCCAGCAAGAAGGTTTTATTTTCCTGAGGTTGAGGGTAAGATAACTGTGATGCATCCAGCTGGCAAGGCTGTCAGAGAATTTCCCCAAGGCAGAGTCTGAGCCTACAGACTCCACTGGGCAAGATAAACAGATGTACCAAGCACATACTGAGATCTCCATGAGTATACTAATCACGCTTTACACCATGTCTAGGAACAATCCCACTAAGGTTTATTGCATGGATGCGATGACCTAGATACTTGCAAGCAATGCAGTAGAAGGCAGCAGCATTATTTTGCTAGAGTTACAAGTAGGATGCCACAGCCCTATGAAATCACCAGGTGCCAGGTATGATAAATGAGCCCAGCTCTTTACCGTTAGGTATAACCTTAGTAGGGCAAGGGAAGAAGCAAAGTGAAAAGGGACAGACTCAGGAGAAATACTAAAGAAATCATCTCAGCACATCTTCATGTCCTCCTTATGCCAAAATCTCCTTCACCCTTTAGCATCCTCCTTCTCCTCCCTGCTGCCAGCCACCAGCAGGGATGAAATAATCAGGTTTATCAGATGAACATTATTGGCAAGAGCATCTGTTTGGAAGCGTACCTTTTCAGCAAGGCTAACTGACTGTTTCTAGGATTGACTGCTTTTTAAAAGGAAGATGTGGATCTGCTGCTAAAACTGAAATTAAAATAATTCACCTTTTATCACCTCCTAGCATGACAACAGATAGGAAAACAACAGGGTCAGGGATTGACTATCTCCATGCTGAAAAATTCATGTTTCCAGATCTCTCCTTTGCTTTTTACCTTCCATGTACCTAACAACTCTGCTCAGGGTCTCCTGAAGACAGAAGATTATTCATCTGCAAGTTGCAATCCCATAATTAATGCTAATAGACACCCAAGAGGATCCCATCATAATTAGTGTGGCTCTGTTAAAGCACTGGAGAAAATAGACTGCTCTACATGTAGGCTGCTGTACAATCAGATTGACAAGCAAACTGAAAAACTACTTAAAAGCAGCATAGGGCTGAATCCTGCTCCATTACCATTTCTGTCACTCTAGTGATGCTACCCTGAGATACAGTGGTGTAAGCCCCATAATTCAGTGATGAATCTGCTTTAGTTAAGATTCTGATTTAGTTAAGACTCTAGGGCCTGAGAAGGGAGTTGTTCCTAAAACACCCCAACCGTTCTGGTGGGTCTAGTACCAACTCCGGCAATACACTACTGGACTAGAACAGTGACACAAAAACAGCCTGAGTTGTTCAGAGCCAATGTTGCACTTTCGCTTGTCATTGATCTGCCTTTTGCTCATTAAAAGCAATGGTGAAACTCCTCCTGGTTTTCATAGAACAAAACCAAGCTTGCGTCTGACATGTGGCTAAAAAGCCGGAACTAGTTGTCAGTGTATATTAGTGCTGCACAGTATCTACATGTAGGCAGAAATAGATTAAATTTTATTTTATTCTATGATACACACACTATGTAGAGTAATATATCCTCACAACTCAATGGGCTACCCCTTCAGTTCTGCTGCCCAGGGCAATACTCAAAACAGCAGAGAGAAGACACCCATAGAGTGAGTTAGATATGCTCCTAGTCTGCAGGGGATTCAGAACACCAGGAAAAAGGCCATTCAGCATCCCAAGAGAGCCAGCATGTTCAGAATTCAGACAGATTAAACCCAGCAATGATAGACAGCTCCAATGAGTATTTTTAAATGGCAGCTTGCCACGCAAATGGTGATTTTATTAACTATTATTTGTTGATTTTATTAACTAACTTTTAGTTAATTTACTGTCCAGTGGGATTCAACAATCAAGAGACTGCTCTTCTCATGTGAGTTAAAATACTGCAGTGGCAAACCCTAGGTAAGCATATTCCCACTGTGTCTTTCAACAGTGTCAAACAGCTTGAGAAAGAGAAAAAAAAAAAAAGCAGACTAATTTGTGTCAACTTTTGAAATTGTTCCTGAATCCTCCTTAAACACTGTGGCTGAAATCCATGCCCCCATGGCAGCAAGAGGAAGGCTCTTCATGTACTCTGGGAGCCCAGTCTCCACTAGCACTTGGCAATACTTCCACTTCGCTACACCATCCTTCCTGCTTTTCTTGCTTTCTCAGTCTGCCTCTATCCTCCCCTTTTAGCTCACACATTAGTACAATCACTTCCAAATTAAAAATTAAAGACACTAAATCAATACAAACCTCAGAGCTAACAATGTCCAAGCCTCATTGTTCATTCTTCTGCCTTGCTTCTATTCCTCTGGGCTCTTGCTTTTGTGGTTTCTACTTCTCCCATGTGGGGAATCATTTATGCCAAAGTTGCCAGATTATTATCAGGAACGGTACACCAGCTCTATTGACAAGAGCTGAAGAACTACGTAACGTGTAAGCAAGTGCCCAAATGAAGTGCAGGACTGAGAAGGCAGCTGAGCTTTCCCTGGTCTGTGGGCAGAAGTTCAGTCTCAAAGGAAGAAACGCTGCAGTTGTCTGATTCTCAGCCCTGAAGTAAAGATCAGCTTCCAGCTAAAACAGCAATTCAGAGTCTCTCTTACTGGCCAACTATAAAACTCCCATTTTGCCTACCAGAAGAACACAAGCACTGGTTCAGTGTTCAGAGGACTTGAGATCTAGGTTCAGTTCTGCGTTTGGACAGATCCTTCCCTAATTCCTTATGGCAGGTCACAAGGAGCAATTGAAGACTGTTACTTGACTACATATCATATAACAGAAGACACAGAAGGACCTAAGCTAGAGAGCGAAGAGAAAATTTCTAAGAAGTGATTTGTCAAGCCCAGACAGCAAAGAGAAGCTGAAGCAGTCTGGCTTCTGTTAACCACTTTAGAATGAGTCAATCCTGTCTATAGTATCTATCTATCTAACTGTAAGCATATATAGTATATATGTTATAGAAACATGGTGTGTGTATATATATATATGAAACTATTTACGTGTCTTAAAAAAATTAAGAAGTCAGCAACTCTACAATAATAAGCAGATTCAAACGTCAAACTTCTAAGTTTTTATTACCAAGAGTGAGGAGACTTTTTTTTTTAAGAAATGAAAGTCACAAAGGGTGTGCCTGTCTCATTTTTCTCCCTCTCCAGTTATATACAATGCACAGCATGTGGTTATCTGACAGTGAGATTCTTCAAGGCCTGTACACCACAATGGTGAGTTTGAAGGAGCATGCTACAAACAGCATGGCCTCAATTCAGACTTGTTTTACTAATGCCTTGTGCCTATTTTAACAGCCTATTTGAGAATTCCTTGGTCTACAGTGGTGACATAGTTTTAATTTACAGCAGTCAGACTCCTAGGAACATTCCTCCCAAGCAACCAGCATTTTGACCTCTGCACTTTGAGATGCTCATAACCTCTTAGAAACTGAAAAAAACCCACCCCAAAACCAAAAGGATGATCGTGTGCAGAAGGGAAAACTTAGGCAATGTCTGTAGCTACTGTCTCTGCTCTTGTCTCCTAACACATCTAAAAATTATGCTGTCCTCTCTGGGTGCATCTACATTATTGATTTAGCTCGCATCAAGTGTATGGTTTGGAAGCAAACCTACCAATCATTCTCACTTGTCAGATTTTGGGTCACATCACAGAGTGGGAGATTTTGAACTGGATGGTTTTTTACCTTGAAATTAAATTGGAAGGTGTGCCACAAGAGTGCACCCAGTGTTCTCCAACTACTAATGGACATTCAGCTCCCTGGTACCAAACTAGAGTTAGTCCACAGTAAAATCCCAAAATGTATATGGTGTGAACACCATCCGGTCCTCTCCCCTTGCAGTGTACTTACTACTTGATAACGTAGTCACAGCCTCTGAAACCAGTTTCTAACGTTCCCTAGGGCTTCCTTGGGTAGGGTCTGCTGTGCCACTGCTGGGCAGCAAGCCCAGTGCTCCATCCACAGGTCTAGGGTGCAAAGCCGTCAGCATGCAGAAAGGCTGGGTGGCCTCTTCCCTCCACCTTCCCTCACACTCCATTCCTGGCAAATCTGCCTCTCAAATCATAGCCCTTAAATATGACTTAAATGAAAGACAGGTTGTGGAGTCTCCATCCTTGGAGATATTCAAAAGCCATCTGGACACAGTCTTGGCAACTGGCTCTAGGTGGCCCTGCTTGAGCAGGGAGGATTGGACAAGACGACCTCCAGAGGTCCCTTCTAACTTCAACCATTCTGTGATCCTATGACAACCAGTCTTTCCAACTCTACCATAAAATCTTAAATGTATAGATCACACAAAATCAGAGGAACATGCTGTCATCAAGCTCCCCATGGAAAGGGTGTGAGGGTTCCCAGGGCTGGCAGAGTAACCCACCGTAACTGTCACAAAAGGATGCTACTAATCCTAGGAGTTACACTAAGCTTGCTCTTCTACAGCTAAAAACATTTGTCCTCAAGTGGAACATCTCCCAAGTCATAGAAATGCCATTTCCATAGAGACATGGTGCCCAGGGATCTCTCTAGCAGAAAATCAAGTATTGCAGCCACTGCCAAGTGGGGTGACTCCCTGCCTGGAGCTGGGCTGAAACCTCCACCAGCTCATGCTCCAGCTACTGTGCTGCCCTGGGGGGAAGCCAGGAGGGACGGTCACGCTGACCTTCTGTATCACTAATGCTACAGAAAGCGTGGCGGGAAACTGCACTGTAAAAGTATACGCACAGCAGGGTACTGAGGGGAAAATGCAGATTAATTATATCGCGGACAAAAGAGTGGTGAGCCATTTATTCTAGGTCAGCATTTTTGAGGAAAGGAAAATAAAACAGTTCGCTTATGGCTCAGAAGAACATAGTGTAAAACTTATTTGAGGTTTGAGGCAAAATATCTTCTAAATTCACAATAGGATTTTCACAGAGGTCAAATAAATTTTCTAAAGACAAAAAGAAAACACAGGTCTAAACATTGCAGAAAACCCACCATTTTGATTAGTTACAGTAACAAGTGCTGGGCTGGCAATATCCTCCAGCCAGCTCTTTTTGTCAGAATTCATCACAAAAAGCATTTCAGATGACCCCTCTGCAGCTTTACAAAGCTGTTGACAGAAGCTCCCTTTTGTGAACTGCATAATCCATAGGACAGCACAGCTGCCCAAGGAGCCTTCTTTATCAGTCACACACTGACAAGTGGACATCATAAGACAGAAAGCTCCAAATGGCTCAAAAGCAATACAGAGAAATTAAAGGTTCTTTAAATATACAGAGAAGCATCAGAAATGGTATCTAAACCATGTGTTATAAATAAAACAAATACATCTTACCATGTGCTTTCACATGATGATTTTTACCATCAACCATAAAGTTTTTGTTGGGTTTACTGCATGTAGTCAAGAACCTTCAGCTGGATTTGTAAGTGTGTCATGATATAGCCAAGGCCTTCAGAGTGTTTTATTTACTAATTAAATGGATGCTGGTAGGCTGAGTGCCAGTCTGTGCCATTACACAATTACATTAAAAGGTCTGGATGATGTAGAACTTTCACCACCCATTTGGGATTTTAACAGGCCGTTTCACTTTCTTTACTAGTATTGGCTTATTACAGTAGGTTCTGTCATTGGTGTTTGGTCAGCTAGAGCTGAATTTGCAGCCAGTTTGACATGAGCATGTGCTGTTGTGTATTAATTAGGGAAGTGCTGAGTGTATCATGTGACCCATTTTCCTCAGTTCTGCAATTAGCAGCTTTACGGAACTGTCTTATGAAGACCCGAACACAAGTTAATCTTTTGGGGGAAAACAGTAAAAGAAACAATCAGCAAAACATTTCAAATGGGATTTAAGATAATGCTGCCTAAACCTGAAAGGTGTCCTGTCTGTGCGATTGCTTTTAGGATACTGGCAAAGTAGCATGTCTTTGTTTCTGGAATAAAAATTCCAGTGGAGTACACCACCCTTCATGTTTGTGTCTTTCTTTCTACGTTTTGGAAGCCACAAAATCTGACCCAGCATGTCTGCATGCCTTATTATAGCCTGACATCACCCTCGTGGCTATAATTTGAAAGAGAAAACTTGTCATTCCCAGTCAGATGCCCACTGCACACACATTTGCTTCGTCAATCAGTCAGGGACCTACTGAGAGCCAACTGTCTGAAGTTTCTCCAGAAGAAACTTTTTTTCCACTGTGTTTGTGCAATATTCAAAATGCTTTTGCTGCTCTGATTAGAGTTGGAAAGAAGTGGCCTTCCAACGACTTCCAGTGATGTGCTTATTTCCCATCTCACTAAAGGGCAGACTCAGCAAGTTCACAGTCCACTTTCCTCCTGCACTTGGTATCTCCTGTGGCTGGGACAGACCTAACTGATAGCAGACTGCAGGCTCAGGGACTTCAGCGATACTTAGTCTGGCTGGAATTGAACCTACAACCAACTAGATTTCTTCTAACAAGCTCTTCCATGAAACTGGCTTTTAAAAGTAATTTTCTATCAACTATGAGGGAAGATGGGGAGGATCAGCTCAGGTAAGCATTACAATTTGGAGTCTGTCCAAATGAGATCAAACATTTTGAAGTTCTCCTCTTGTTGAAGTCTCTATCAGGTCCTGAAATTTCTGGCAGTTGCTTAATGCCTTCTGGCACTCTCCCCTTCAGCTGCAAGCACACAATATCCTTGGGGGTTTCATGGGAATTGCTTCTTTCTAGTACACTCCCAGGACTACTATCTTTTACCCAAATGAGAAATACTGTGTGATGAACTTCTCCCTCAGTTCCAGCTGAAATCATTGAGCAATGATTGAACATAAAACCAATGCTTAAATCCAAAAGTTAAATAATCTAGCTCAAGATTTCTGTAACAGTTTGGTGCAAATTAGGTTGGCTCCCAATTTTATAAAGGCTGGCTCAATTCCTAGATTTTACAGACACCTGTTAGCAGCCATTAGCCACATCTTTGGATTTTACTTCAAATACAATGGCATTATTCCAAAAAAATATTCTTCAGCAGGTAACACAGATGGGCAATCAGCACCTACCAACCAGATCAGTGTGAATACTACGTGCAATAACAGCTAGAATGTGGATTCGCTGTGTTTATCTGACATGATATTTTAGCTGACATATCAATTTAGTTAATCTGACACTCAGCTAACATTTCTTGCACGAGACCTGTTTACAGCAGGGATACTCACATGGCAGAAAACCCTGCCCAGACCCAGGTGGCAAGTGAATGTCATAGAATCATAGAACAGTTTGGGTCAGAAGGGACCTTTAAAATGACCTAGTCGAACCCCCTGCCATGGGGGGATCACCCACACATTGTAGAGGTAGCACAATGTTCCCCAAATTGCTGCGGAAAACTCGCATTTCTCACTGCTCTCCGAGGAGTAGCTGCAGTTAGTCCCCACAACATGTTTTATCCATACTTTCTCTTCTCTGGGTTCTCTTGTTACCCCTCTCCCTTTAAAACATTTTCATTTCCTTTTGGAGAAATACTGTGCTAGCTTTTAGAGATTTGGGGCACCCATAGTTACTGCAGGCCAGGAATTTTACATGTTGAGCCCTACACTGTAATGATGCTTTATAAGAATAAAGCTGAAGACAGTCTACCAAGCTCACCACTACTACAGCAGTGTTCCCACTAATAAATTAACTAATGATTCCCATAATCCGTTGATGAACTGTTCCACAGGGACTCAAAAAGGCACCTAAATGTAGCATTTTAAATCTATACACGGGTATATTATTATCACAAAATATATATCCTGCAAATTGCAGGATGTACCAACCAATAACCAGTCTACGTACCAACCAGTCTAGATACTCCATTTCCTGTTTTGGGTGGAAGGGTTTTAAGAGGAGGCTTTTTCTCAGGATGCAAATCTCTGTGGTAGTTAGATTTAAATTTTCTGAAGAAACGTACCTGAATATGAAAATGAGCTTGAATTTCCAGCTGGTATCTCAACTCAAGCTACCAGAAATAAGGCCATCAGTGCAGTAAAGCAAGGACATGCGCTGGCTGAAGGGCACATTTCCAAGGACATTAGCAGAGCTGGTATTCAAATGGAATGGTCCTTACTCCCATGGCAACCACAATTTTTCTCTTTTGTAGCAAGGAAGTTATCACCCTGAATGTTCTGCCTAGAAAAAGATTCTTCTAACCTCATCCAAGGGCCACCAAAGCCAACGGAAAGATTATTCTATCGGTCAACTGGTTTTCTTATTTCTAGGGTTTTTCAAATATGCATTAATTTGTTCATAAAAGACAGTGCTCACAGCTTTGTGGGGATAATTTCCAGTCTGCAACCTATCAGAAACAACAAATTAAAAGGAAGCATCTTCATCGCCCACCATTCTCTTATTTTAAACAAAAACTTGCCTGTGCATGTAGTTAAAATACTATCCGTCCATGGATGGGGTATGCCCCATTTTGCAGAATAGCTTGTCTCAGTGACAACAGCTATGACAAAAATTTAAATGTTCCAGGATGAAGGCATTTCCATCAATGCCCTTCTGTTTAAAATGGCAAAAAAGATTTTGTGGCATTGGTCTTGTTCTTTCTCTCTCTTGCTCGCTCTCATCTGGCTGCTAATTTGGGCTTCCCAGCAGGCCTTCAACAAAGAAAGCCAAAACCAGTGGGTAGATCCTCAGCCACTGGATGTTGTTAAGAGCTCTGCTCAAGTCACTGAAGCTGTGACAATTTCCACCAGCTAAAGAACTGCCTGCAGGGCTCAAAATGCAGTCAACTGTTGTCCCCCCTTCCTCTTCACCATGCAAACAAAATGTTATATATCTTGTACAGTAATTCACTCCATACTATTGGGAAGAGGAAAGAACAGAAAGGGAGTTCCCTAGATTAAATGTTTGCTATCCGAGGCTTGGATAGAAACCCACAAAACTGTGAGTAATCAGAATGCACCACATGGAAATGATGATGGAAAACCCCAGTGAATAAACATGCCAGCAAAGCCTGTCTCTAAAGAACATATTATTGTAGGTTTTCTTTAAAAAAAAAGAATAATTTGGTTGTCACTTTTTTTTTAATAAACATTTTCTTAGTTTCCTGTACTCTACTTTTTCTCTTCTCTCCGTAAATTTCTCCCCTCCCTCTACAGCCCCATATGTTCAAAAGGGAGACGGCAAATAAGCGACCAGGCCAAGTACAATTGAAGAAGTATGCAGGCACACAGAGCAGGCTATGGGATGAATGGGAGGAGTGCGTAATTTTTTTCCTTGTGGATCATCTGGTTAGCATTGAAACAGAGCTGATGTGCTGTACCAAAAGTCCCTCTCATGTAAGGGCAGGTTATAAAGTCACCAACTGGTGTAGCAAACTACAGTGCACTCAGTCATCTGTGGGCAGACCAGCTGAGCTTCACCTGACCCACCATCCACTTCTCTCTCTTCCAAGGTTCTGGTTAAAGCAGGCAGGCAGGCAGGCAGGAAGGAAAGAAACCCAGGTGTACATGGGTGTCCCTCCACCAGGGAAGACACTCTGCAATCTAATGTCATTCCTAGTCTGGGTCATCAAAAGACCAGGACCTTTGGGTGCACCACCGAAGAAATCCTCCCCATATAGCAGCCATGGGGAGTCCTTGCCCCTGTACAGAGTTTAGGTACCATAAAACTGAGTGAGCAGAAGTGATGGGATTTATTTCACCTGCCTTAAAGTTCAGACTAGGTTCTTTCCATAGCCAAGGGAAACATGCACCGCCCCAGCAGAGCTCATCCCACCTATTTTAGGATGTGCTGGCTCACTCTTCAGAGGTACTGGTATTTCTCCACTGTCTCTAGAGGACATCTGAGACACTTTTAGACAGCTAAGAAAAAAGAAATTATTTCCACCCAGGTGTCAAAACTGGTTCCTTCCATTCTTGCAATTTGACTGATATGATTAATCAGTGGAATGAACTGTCTCAGGATAATATTGAAAAAAGGGATTGAGAAGTCAAGACAAGGTAAAGGAACCCAAGTTCTCTGCTGACGTAAAGGAATGAAATTTATGGTTACTATCTGTACTGTCATTAGAAGAACACTGCATTTCTATAAAGAGGCATTGTATTCCAGTTTACGAGGTACAGAAAATGTGTCGATTGTGCCCAAAATGCCAGCCTAGTAATTTCCAGTCTGGTAGTTTTGACAGTCTTAATGAACAGGCTCAGGGAAAAACAAGGACTGGAATATGGAGATAGCTATATTAGATGGACTGACAGACTCTTGGACAATGACTGCATAGGGGCTGCCCTAAATATTCTTAGCCATTCTGTGCTAGTACTTTCTCACTTTCTTAAGCATGAAATTCACGTACATATTCTAAAAAAGAAAAAAGCAAGGGGGGCGAAGAAGAAATTGCCATTTTTAGTGTACAAGCATATTTACATAATCAGGGCAAACCCCTGCATTTTAAAAATGCCCTAAATACATATTTACATGAGAGAATGCAATGATTCCAAAGAGGCTGATAGTATGCATTTTAAGTATAGCTAACTACATATTTACACAAGCAAGACAATAATCCTCATTAAGGATTTTTTTTTCCCGCATTGCCACATTAGAAAACTGTACAGTTATTAATCCATACAACTACACATTAACTCCTAGATACCGCATGTCCTCAGGGCATTGCAGTACTAGCAAGCGTATGCTGAAGCCTAGAAAATTCCTCATGAGGAAAGGAAAGGTTTTCTCTCTCTCTGTGTTTTGCTCAATTATCAGTCATCTTCCAAGAGATCTCCCGGAACTGCAGTTTCTGTGCTGCAAGTGGTATCCTGCTTGAGTCACTGCTGAGCTGCACGAAGGTTGGGAGTAAATACTTTTTAAAAATCCCAATTCAGAACAGTATTTCTGAATGAATTGTGCCTACACATGCACATGTCTGCTCGGCATGGTCATTCCTGAGCACAAATGCGTGCACAGCCGGGAATCCTCTTTTCTCTTCCATTAGGAAAACCCCGTCTCCTTGGAGGCGAGGACAAACAGCACATGGGAACATAGTGTTCTGGGTGTGACAAGGCAGGGGGAGACACAGAGATGGAGAGAACAAGAAAGGGTCTGTGCTGTCACCAACAACAATCTCTCCTAAACAATTTAATGTAGTGAATAGATGAATAATATGAAAAGGAAGCTTGCTTTCCCTCCTTCATACCCTGTGAATTTTCCCCATCAGAAAATCCCATCTCATTAACAAGTTGTACAGTATTTTTATAATTTTTTTTCCCCTTTCCTTCTCCTAACCTCAATTCCAGTGACACAAGTATCAATGAGTTTCAGCAGATGAGAGACACTAGATTTTGTTGTCTTCTGGTAATTCACCATCTATGATCAACACAACTGCTTCAGTGTATCTGTGGGCACAACATTTTTTAAAAAATAGACTAAAAATAATGAATTCTAAAACATTTTAAAAATTAATGCATGCTCCACTTTAAGCAGCTGTCAAAGTCATCTGCTCCTCCTCCCCACAGGAAAAAATCTCTTCCCCAAAATATCAAAACCCTAAAGACAGAGCTTTGACTGGTGCGGAAGGACAAACATTCATCATCAAAAGTACTGGCTGTCTTTCACATCTTTTCTGCACTACCCCAGTTCCCCACAACTTCCAGCCCTACCCCAGTGGCAGAATACCTGAACTCCTTCCAAGAATGCACCCAGCGGCGTGCCTGCCATCTGGTACATGTGCTTCATTCTCCCCCTTACCTGCTCTCAAAGGGGAAAGCCGTGTTTGCAGTCAAGTGTTTTGGTAGGGTTTTGTTTTGGGGGATTATTCACATTTTCAGATTTTCAGTCTCTACACAAAGACTGGCCTCCTGAGGAAGCCCTTACATTAGACTGCATGTGGGCAGAGCTTGAATGGGCAGGTGGAAGAATCACTAGTATGTAGGAACCAGCCCAGACAACTAGTTGTGATGCTGATCTTCGTAAGGCAACAACCTTGTATCAGTCACATCTGTGATGTTTTTCCAGCACCTTTTTTTTGCTGCTTGAACGTTCTTAAGCATTTATTTTGCCTTAGCTGACTTTTGCTGCTGTTGTTCTCAGGCTCCTCATAACACTGCTTGCTTTCACCTCACTGGCAAATGTCTACAAAAAAATTTCCTTCTCTGACATACGTTCATCTTGTTCTTGTTCCCTTTATACTCCTTTGCACATTCTGCTACCATACCACGTCCAGCTCAACAAGCCCCATCTCCACTGATACCAGCCTTAATCAGCTGGGAATCCAGTAGCAAAAAAAGACCAAACATGGGAGGAGTCATCATTTCAAGGGTAGTGCCTCTTCAGCACCTCCAGCCACTGCCAGGGTACAGGAGGATGCTGGGAACACAAAAGAAATTCACATCCCCTACCTGAAAGCAGTATCACACTATAATAAATAGCATCACAAGCCACTAGACCATGAAGAAGATAATACTGCTGAAAGATTTTAAAGGGGTTTACCTCCTGGAAAAACAAGGAGTCTGGCTCTCAGCGTAATCTATGCTGCCTGGTAGGCAAACATTTTCATAGACAGCTGTGGTAATTTCTTACTCAAATTAAGCAAACAATAGTATTCACACACAAAACCACATGCATGCACACACACCACCTGAGGAAAGCTCCAAGCTGTGGCTATCCCTGACCATTGCTTGCAGACACCAAAGCTGTTGCATAGCCCTCTTACAAATATATGTCTGCCACAGACCCGCTGGCCTGAGCACAACCAGTACATGGACATCAGAACAGAGACAGCACAGAAAATAACAAGCCTCAGCAGGGTCATCAAGGGAAGAGATCGATCAAGAAGAAAGTTAGGCAGCCAATGCAAGTGGACTGAGAAAGCAGTTGTGCTTTCAATAGCTTACGTTTCTTGGGCCATAAAGCTGACACTGGGACTGCACACTTGCATTCCAACCCGACACATTTATTGGAGAAGTAGAAAGCTAATGTTGGCCTATTAACAATTGCTGTCCACTGTAAATCACTGCAGGACCTCCCTTGAAGCATATTGCCTCCCATTTATCTCACAGGCATCAAGGAACCCTTTGCCCTCTTCAACTCATTGTTTGGCCATTAAATCAAAACATTGCCTTTCGGGGAGAGGACGCGTTCACAAAAGCCAGAGTGGAAGACAGACCGCTCCAATATGAGGTTCAAAATGTGGTTGGAGGATACACATGAATTGATCCCAACTTGCCGCGAGTTTGTTGGAAAGATTTGACTTAATTTTATTTCCCTTCCTGGAAAAAAATCAGCACTCCTAAGGCTCATCAGTGCTCTGGGAGAGAAAGTACTACAGAAACAGGCAGCTCTTCACAAAAGGATACATGCACAGATTTGCTACTCTTTGAAATGAATGGAGATTAACACTTTAGCATCAGTTTCCTATGAGTTGCTCAGATAAAATTTTTCCTGCAGAGTTAATATAGGACGAGAATGGCAGAATTTAATGCTATAATTATAATTTTCATAAATCTGGCTTATGCTGAAAAATTGCAAGAGTGCTATTTTTTTTTTTTTTTTAACTAAAAAGCATCCTTTATAATTCCTTTATTATTCAGGGGAAGATGAACTGATAAAGAGTTGTCATGGGAAACAGGAAGAAAAATGTGGAGATGAGATATTTCTATGCACTTTCTCATTGTCTGGACTCCAAGGACTTGGCCAGATGCCTTCCCTGACAAACTCCTTCTGTGGTCAGTGTCCTCTTCTCCCAGTGGCAACGAGCAAACATGCCCCACTTAGTCACAAAGTAGGAAAGAGCAATAGGCAAAAAAGCAGCAGTGAAGTTTCTGTGGCAGAGCAGAGTGTTCACAATTCGTACCACAGCAGCAGTCCTGTGGCAAGTCACCCCACTGCTTGCACTGTCAGATGGAGACGGCCAAAGTTTGTCTGGGAAAGGAAGTAAGCTCCCCTCAGTGCCAAGCAGGTGGGAATCCCTGTTCTGCAAACACCATGGGGACGTGAGCCATGCGGGAGAGGATAAAGCCCTACAGCATCACCCTAGCTCATATGAGGATGAGAAGAAGCCAGGAGCTGTGGTGTACGTGCAAGGTCCGAGGGCCTGGAGTCAGGCGTGCACTTAAGCATCTGTCTGCACCGAGGCGCTGGGGCCAGACTGAGGGAGGTGGAGCAGCTGCCCGAGAGCAGCATGCGCTGGTGCGGGGGGCAGGGGGGGTAACCCGCAGATGTGGTCTTCATTTACTCACAGGCTGCAAACATAAACCAGATATTTTTATGTTCTTTATTAATGTTAACCACAAAACTAGAAAGGTTCTGCACAGCCAGTAAAGATAGCAGTGTGAAATCCAGGAAGCCAAGCCACTACAAAAATGTGAAGTTTTAGAAAAAGTTAATAAATTTTGGAGGAATGTTTCAGGCTTGCTCCGTTTCCAAGGGACCTGGAGATCCCCATGTGCATAGCTCACAGGCCTCGCCAAAGGGGGCTTGGACAGACTTAAAGGGAAATGTGCAGCTATCTCTCTCTCCGCTGCCAGAAGTTTAATGGTGCCGTGCAGCAAAGCACTGCTGTCAATTGACAGAGGGATGGAAAAACAGATCAGATGCATGCCTGCCTCTGGGAAAACGCAGCGCAATCAAGGAGAGCCTCCTATCATTTTGATAAAAGCAATCCTCCTTTCGAACACTGGTTGCAAATCTCTTTTATCCAAGGTGGACAGGCAGTGACCCAGGCTCCCTGACCCTGTTATGCCGTGATGCTACCATGCCACGAAAACAGAGTTTCCTGTAAAATCCAGACCTTCTGACAGAACCAGTTTAAAAGCAAACAAGGAAGAAAGATGTTTCTAGCCCTTGAAATGATTTAGGAAACTGAGAACTAAAAAGGAGCAAGTTGATATAGTTGTGTTGTGCCGTGTCAGTGATACTGGCCTTGTGAAGTACATTTTTCTTTCAATGGACCCAGTACGTCTGAAACCTAATGTGATAGTTACCTGTGCCATCATTGATCATGTTAGGCCTTGCTTGCCTCATACTTTTCCCAAGGCAGCAGTTTCCAAATTCTCTCGCATCAAGAGAGTATCATGTTGTACTACCAAGGAGGTACTTGTGGAAAGGGAAGAAGAAATGGAGAGACGTGGTCACAGCTGGCCAGAGCCAGGGCAGACCCATGTTTCCCTGCTCACACTCCAGGCCCTGGTTACACTTTTTATGGACGCTCTTTGATGCTGTGCATGCTTGGCCTTGTTTTTTTTAAGACCAACACTTCTATGTGCCATTGGATCTATTTGTCTGAAATATTAATTACAAGTTTAGGAGCACATGGAAACAGCAAGGATCTTCAGAAACTACATTAACAAGAAAAGAAAAAAAAAAATCAAACACATAATCTTAGCAAATGAAAAACAAAATGTGAGCAGGAAATTAAGCCTGTGCTTTTGAGATACTAAAAAGGGGGAAAGGCAATGATTAAAAAAGTTATAAATAATTTTCTTATTATTCATGCAATACAGCTGGATAATTTTTTTTTTAAAAAGGTCTTTTAAATTACTTACAATGTGCACAGCTAAAAGGTTTATTTTTACCTTTCTGGTTTTAGACAAAAGTTGTTTTACCGATCAGAACAATTATGCTTATAATAGGGAATAAAAGGAATTGGTTACCTACAGATACACAAACCAGTGATGCTGGAGGTACAGTCACTATGCAGCATTCTGCTACTCAAATTGGTTTCATCTGTGAATTTTATTTCTCCACAAAATGTATATACTTTTTTTTATTGGAGACTTTCCATTGCCCTATGCAGTTAATACTTATTTTTACAAGCAGGAAAGCTTTCTGTTTTGGGGAAAAAAAAAAAAATAGGGACTACAAAAAGTAAAATAGAGACTACAATTTAGAGCTAAAAAACCAGAAAAAGTAATATAAAAAGTTGGGTTAAACACTGACTTTGCTGTTGCTACCAATGGGAAATGCTGTTGCATGCAATAATTTGTGCTATGTTCATCTCCTGATCTGTGCTCTGTTGAAAACCCACCAGTATCAATTGTTGCCAGAAGCAGGGAAGCAGATCACATGCACTACTCACTGTCACAGTTCTTATATCCCTAGAAGATTTTATTCCACTGGGATGATATTGGAAACTTCTTATGCAGTGTCTATCCAGAAGGACTGCATTTTAATTATCCCTCAGAAGGCTGGCTGGAAGTTGGGTGTCTCGGTAGTTTTTCTTGCTTCCTTAACATCGCCTTATTGCTTAAGGCTGTACAGATCCCTTTGTAATAACTGAAAGCAACTGAACTATGGAAATATTATCTCTTGGAAAAGTAAAAACAAAACAAGATTTGGGTCCAGGATGGCTTAGCAGAGTGAATTCTTATTCATAGTCTTCACGTTCTTGCTGAGACTTCAGTTTATTGAATTTCCCAACATTCTTCTGTTGCTCTTTGATTAGTAAAACTCACTCTAGGTTTCTAGGGCACTGTTGAAGCACATGTTCTTGCAGTATCCATGCTCAGCAGTGTTACAGCATGTGGAGAAGACATGAATAAGTACAGTAGAAGAAAGAGAGGGGCAGTACACCAAGTATTCCCTGGCATCTAAAGGGAAGTAACCTCTCAGAATGAGATTGTCAAAGAACTGATCACAAGGGTTTATTTGGATTTCTATGTCAAATAAGATTCCCAGTTGCTCCTCAAGTAGCAAGGATGTAGCAGAAGAAATGAGAAGGTAGTGAGGTAGGACCACCTGCCCTGTAGTCTGCTTTGTCTTGGCTTTCACGGACCATGAGCTCCAGAAGCACTTTCTTTTTTTACACCAAATAAGTTCCCAAAATGTAAATAAGACTTTCCAATAGGTCTTAATAACTCATAGGCTTGAGCAGTTCTGGCCTGGTGGGACACTGAGGAGTACAGCAAGCAGTGTGTGGCAACCAAGATCAGAGTTAGCCATGGTAGTCATAGGGGTATGTCAAAGGTCTCAGCTTTTTCACTTGGTGAGAGCATAACCTTCATTTTGCAAAAAATATATCCCTATTCCCCACAGCTGTAAAGGAAATATTTACAAATGAGCCAAAGAATAGGTGTCTGCCTCCACCTGTAGGAAGCCTGCAAGAAATTGTTTCACAAGGTGTAAGCAGTCCCTGTTCATCTTAACCTCAACCACAGTTAACGTGGGGATAGCAAAGGAGCTGGGCCATAAGGGTACCATGTGAGATACATGGAGGGTTCCCAATGCCTTAGTTAATCCATAACTCGTGACAACAATTTAAATGTGGCTTCTTCAGCTCAGCTTACAATGCTTAGGCATGAATACGAAGGGGCAGTATGTAGTACCATAGCCCATGCTGTAACACCAGTAAACCAGAAGACTTAAGTTTCTGGGCTATCAATTTGGTAATTTGTATTAACACTATATCTACTTCAAAACTAATTTGAAAACAAACAGCCCAGGTAATGCTAACTTTGGTACGTTACAGCTTATTAGAGAAGACAGAGAAAACAAAACTGCACCGTGCACAGTTGGAGGTCCCACAGGATCCCAAAAGAGGATCCCATGGTGCCTTTTAAAGCAAATTGTTAAATCAGGACTATAAATGTCACTACAGAGCTGTCAGATGATATGGTTCCAAGGTTTCAACATTCTCTCTCTCTTTTGCACACAAGTACATACACAAATACTCCTACAGATTCAACAGAGCTCCTGCATACACCTCTGCCAAGCCCTTGCCTGCATATGTATGACTTCCACTAAAACAGGCATGAGTTCAGTGAGAAAAATAATGTATTTCTCTCTATGCCATAATGCATTCAGCAGTGCTTTCTACCGTTGTCATTTGCTGTTTATGAAAAATTCAGTTCATGTGAAACAATTAGGAATATTGAAAAATGAGAGGGGAGAGAACATCAGGAACAAATATATTTGTCCATGACCCTTTGGAAAAGTAACATTTAGAATAAAGAACAACAACCCTCTCCATTCCAGACTCAAATGAGTCCATCAGTCATCTAAAATAATAGACTATAATTAATTAATAATATAATGAATTAAATTATCATAAGCTTACACTGGAAAATTACTTAAACACAACCACAAAATACAGAAAGATGGGGAAGGGCTGGGGTGCAGGCAAACTCGGCTCCTTGGATGAAAACCCCTCCCCATTCAGCACCCTCCCACCAACTTCAGGGCCCTGATTTCTCTCCTGGACTCTCTACCAGGTTTTGCTCTCAACTCCCTGTGCAAGATCAGAAAAATTTCCACCACCTCCATTTCTGCCAAAGAGGGTAAGCAATCACCAAATTCAGGCTACCGTTTGATATGCTGTGTTGTTGGTTCAGCACAAGGCATTGTGTTTTTCTGTGAAAGCAAGAGTAAGAGTCATCCAAGGTATTTTTAGCCTCCTAGAAGGATGCAAAATGCCTTTCACTGTATTAGGCTGGAGGAAGGCTTGTCTTGCTGATTAGATGCTGCATGAGAATACCTGTGACCTGAGCTGAGTCCCTTTGTCCCCCATCCTATGTGGATCACTATTAACCAATAAGGCAAATGAATATTTCTCCCAATCTTGGTAGATAATGTCATTTTATACTTTGGGAAAAGAATTAAGTGATTATGGCATGCATGCCCCAAAAGACACTGCCACATGAGGCCCTGTCATGATGTAAAAACATAAAATAATTTTTAAAACTTTGACATCTTCCCCTTAAAGGACAAATGTCCATATGGGTGGAATAGTGCTCTAAATACTGTGGGGAGCAGCACAACAAAAGAGAGGGAGATGAGGAGAAGGACACCTGTACCCTGACCGTCTCTTGCCAAAACTTGGTCTCATTCCCCCACTCATGGGGATGGGCTCCATCAAGGTGGGGGCAGCAGGGAGTGGGACAAAACAGAGTAAAGGACCCATGCAACAGGGCAGCAGCAGCAGGCAGGAACTTGGACAATACACAGGAAAAACAAATCCGGCACACTCTAGACAATCACTGTTTTTTGTTCTTACAATAGTTTCCTGAGGAGGTGAGATAATCTAGTATTTATCATCTTTGAAGAAGATTTCAGGCTGATAGGTGGTTAAGTGAAACTGTTAGAAATGGCTTGGAGCCCAAACTAAGAGCATGAGGAGACGTCACTGGAAGAGGTCTGCTCTGGATTTGTGCAGCCTAGCTGTCGTGGCGCAAGATAAGGAAAACCAAGAATGCGTCTTTGACCACAGAGACCCTGTAGGTTTCATTTCTCAATGGCACTCCAGAAACAATTTTTCATCCTCACTCAGGTTTGAATCTTCATTCTTTCCACATTATTTCCAGCTTCCCAGAGAACCTTGACTTTTCAAATCCCTCCTTTTTTCATGAGGATTATCTCTCCCTTGTGGTTTTGAAGGCATTCAAATCCAGATACATAGCACAGTGGTTTGAAAGGTTACTTTCCTGTTTGACTGATCATTCTTGATCCATTACCTTCCCAGCACTGCCCAGTGCAATAGCAATAAGCTTTGTCAAAAGTGGGAAAACAGATCACAAAACAAAACATAGATATATCTATCTGTAGATCTATTATATAGATTTACTACAATGCAAAATAACTACCAGTATAATGTGCTCCCAAACATAAATCCAATATAGACATAAAATACACACCCACGTATTCCCCTCCTTTCTTCTATCTGGCCGTGTTGAATAGACTGGAGCTGGGCAAAAAAAGAAGCTTTTTTCCTTTTCCTATGTGCAGTTTCCACAAAGGTCCCCCGGAAGAGCAGCAGAGGGACTTGCAGAGTCATGACCAAAGCGATGGGGGTGACTGGGGCAGGAGGTGTTCAGAGCCTCATTGCCACATACCAGATCCCATCCAAATACACTGGCCCACTGTGGAGGGGACCTTCAGTCTCTAAAAGAAATGACAGCCACTGACATCTACTGCCACCCTGCACATCTGAAGAAACATTCAGCAACTGACTGAAGGCCCAGTTTTGTGAACCAGGGTTTTATGTCCAAATTCATCTGACCTAACATTAGACATCCACCTCATGGGCTGAGGTGAGAAACACAGTCATGTTAATCCCTCCTGCAGTGGGATGTGAGGTACTTTCAGAAAGCAGCTCAGTTCTTAAGCCAAGGGTGACTGCACTGCTCATTTGGGACCTTGTGTCAGGTCGGACGAATCCAGGTCTTAACGAACAAGTCTCTTCATCTAGCAGTACCTTTGAAGATCAAAGGACTGGGAAATCCTGGACAGGGAATTGCAACTTTGCACCCACCTAACATGAATGTCCAGGGTGCAAAAAGGCTAAAGTAAATCTCTGACTTCTTTGTTCCTTGGTTTATTCTTCTTGGCTGTGGTCTACATGTCTTGGAAAATTCCTCCATCTCTCTGTTGGCAGATCAATTCTACGCTTGTCACACATGTGCTGCTTTAGCAGATTAACAACTTAATTTTTCCCACAAAGCAGTAATGTGCTATAGAATGAACATTTCTGACTTTTTTAAGCAGTAAAAAGTCTCTTATTCAATCTGTTTAATAGGTTGAGTGGTCATTTTGTATTTAAAAAAACCATCAAGTATGCTTTCCTTCCCAATCTCTCTCTCCCTCTTTTTAATCTGATGTTTTAACAGTTTCAGGATTAGGGAAGTGGTTATTTTTGGCATAATATTTAGAAAGACAATCTTGCAATAGTATTCTCTACCAAGCAACTGCTCAAATGAACAGAGCTTATAAATGATTAATATAGCAGCAGTGAGATAACCCTGACAAGTACATCTGGTGTTTGTTAACTGAAGATTATTTCCTTTAAAGTTTTAATTGGGCCATGTTAATTGGATGCTTTTGTTCAGTAGACATATTTCATATCACAAAGTTAAGCCAGCTTTTGTTCAGCAAAACTGTAAACATGCAATTAATCACAGAAAAAACATGGACCCCGCCTTACGCTTGGAACACATGAACCCTGAAAGTCATTTTCACAGGGTTTTACTCCCTAAAATCAAGTAGACTCATATGGCTGAAGCCTTGTATGATGTTCTGAAAACTGAGTGATGTCTCTGTAATTACCATGAGCCTGAACAGCACTGGCAAACCTGTCAAGAGCCCTTCTTGGTACAAATACCCAGTGTACTTCAGCAGGAGTGTCTTCATGAGAAATGGCTGACAAGAATGGGGCTATGACAGCTCTAGGTTTCCCTTGCTTGTCAGAGCAGAATATTGCCTTGCCTGTTTAAAGGAATGTAGCAGCTCTGCTTTTGTGCCAAGGGGGTCTGAGCCACTCAGAAATGGCTCTGCCAGTGTTTATGAGGAGTCTCTTCTCATAGCACTGTGACCAAAGCCAAGAGGGTGTTAACACACAGAGGGCAAGAGAAAACGTACTACCATGGCACCTAGATTATTCAGAGTAAGATTGGAAACCACCTTTGGAAAAATACTGCCAGAAAGGCTACACAAGCCCTTTCTGCTTGGCAGCTGGGTTAGTTAATGGCACAGAGACTGTGGGAAGTGACTGGGTCAGTGCTAGTCCCAACCTCCCTGGAAATCATGGGGAAATCATGGGGTTGTTTAGCCTGGAGAAAAGGAGGCTGAGGGGAGACCTTATCGCTTTCTACAACTACCTGAAAGGAGGGTGTAGTGACGTGGGTACTAGTCTATTCTATCAAGTAACTAGAGATAGGACGAGAGAAAATGGCCTGAAGTTGCGGCAGGGGAAGTTTAGGTTGGATATTAGGAAAAAATTCTTTACTGAAAGGGTTGTCGTGTATTGGAACAGGCTACCCCGGGAAGTGGTTGAGTCACCATCCCTGGAGGTATTCAAACAGCACGTAGACAAGGCACTTCAGGACATGGTTTAGTGGGCACAGCTGATGGTTGGACTCAATGATCTTGAAGGTCTTTTCCAACCTAAATGCTTCTATGATTCTATGATTGATTCTATGAAATGGGAGAGCTTCCCATCTACTAGGATGTATTTTCATGGTTTTGACTTTCAGCTTTTTGGCTTATCAACCTTTCCTTCCTTCCTCCCTCCCTCTCTCCCTTTTTTACTATTTTATATTTTCCTTTTTCGTCTCTTCCTTTCCCATTTTCCCTTTCCTTTTCTTTTTCTTTCTTTCTCTTTCTTTCTTCCATTCTTTCCTTCCTTCCTTTCTCCTTCTCTTTCTTTCTTTCTCTTTCCAAAATTAGTTAAACCTATTGTGTAAAAGACACATACCTAGGCCATTACAGTAGAACCACTCACCGATCCTTACCTATGGAGGCCTTCCAGAGCTCTGTACAAATTCCTTTCACAATGAGAGCACACAGTGTGAAAGAAGATGAGAACAATGTTATTTATGGGAACAACTTCTACTTTTGCTTTAGAATAAGAAGAGGTTTTAATCTATGGCTTTGATGTAGAACTACATAAAATATGCCTATGTTGTACCCAGTTACACACACACACACACACACTCTCAGCACAGAACACAGCACTGTCATTTTCTGGTAGACTGAAATTATGACTGTACACAAGCGCCTAGTGCATTGTGTAGGTATGATGATGCTTTTACATGAGTGGCTACATAGCTATATAATATCTATTCTCATTACATGGTAGCTGTAAAGCTCATTTGCACTGAATTAAGTTGTTCCTGCTACAGATTCATGCCAGCAGGAGTTATGATTGATTAAAAGTAGTTCCAGCCATGATCTCCTTGAACGTGTGTCAGATGTCTGCAGCTGAGTGCCCATGTAAATTAGAGTACTACAATTGGCCTTTCATTAGCCATCAGGTTTTGGTATGAAATGCCCCTGAGGAAACTATGACCTACTCTGTGATCTGTAGAAAACACACTTTACTCCCATAGGTCCAGTTCAGGGCAGTGTTCAGCACAAGTCTGGTTTTAAGTTAGTGGATACAGTGACTTGTCTCTGCAGAACTACTCCTGAACTTAAAGCCATGCTCCTGCACATACTTGCTGAACCCAGAGCTAAAAGCAGATCAGCCTGAGAAACCAAATACATGCTCCATGATCACTTTGGGGCATCCAAAGGCTTTGTTTACACTTTAACATGGGCAAAAAGACAAATGACAGACATTTTCAGGGCACTAAAATCCAGAATTACTTCATTCTTGATACACAACATGTCTTCCAGATTTCCAGCAACAGCAAAGCTAACTGCTTGAGTGCTAAGGACCTTGGGGAGTCACAGTTCTCTGGCAGTACCATGGTGGAAACCACACTAGGACCATGGACATAGGACTCCCAGACCATGAATTGGGTGGGGGACACAAACCAAGCAGGAAGACTCAGAGCCCCTGGAGACCTGGTTGAAGAGCTGGGTCTGACAGCAAGGCTCCCTCCCTGAAAACGAAGATGCCAGAGGAACCAGCTGGCCTGGGAGTCTGGAAACCATCATGTCCACTTCCTTGGGGCAGAGTATCTAGTGGGGATTTCCTGGAGCTGAGGACCCCAAAAGCCCCCAAACTCCCCACTTCGATGCCATCTTTCAGGCAGATTTCTAAGTCACTGGGCAGGTAAGCTGGCACTAAGCCTGAGAGGTATCTAAGAAAACCTGGCTGTCAGGAAAGTTTCTAAACTTGCCTGACAGGCAAGGTCACATCGGAGCTTGGGGGAAAGATGGTGATTGACAGAAAATCAGCTGAAAGGAGCATGTTTCCGTATGATGTTTTACATCTGAAAAAATCAGCATATTCTAAGATAAAAACATTCTTTTGGAATATTTCCGTCACCTCTACTTAAATGGCTATCATCTGCCACAGTCTCGCTTTCAGCCTTACAGAACTGGATCACCGTTTGCTTGCTGCAGAAACTGCTAACTGGAGTAATTTCTACAGCAGATTGTTTCTCCAAGCAAGCTTCATTTGGCCACAGAAAATGCTATAGTATTTAGCTCCATCACAGCACATGCTATATCAGATCAGAAATATGAGAAAAGGAAAACGTTCCCATAACACAGAGTACTCTCTCTTGAAAACAAAATCTGTGGGATACATGGGTTACACTAGGTATCCTACAGCTATCAAATAACTGAGTGGCAGCAGCCCTGAGACTCCACTCCACTACCTAGACTTTCCTGTTTCTCCATTAAGTTTTGCATGAAGAGCTCACCCTCCCAGGTTGTAGTGGTTAAGAAATACCATTGGAAAGAAATCTGCCAGCCAAATTTTAATAGGGTTTCAGCCACTTCAAAGCTGTTAATTTCTAACAGTTTTAATCCTTTTCAGCCACTAGCTGTCTCCCCGCCAAAGTCAACTCAATTTAGTTAAGAAGTCATTAGAAAAGCCCTCAGATATGAAAGCCATGCCTTGAAGTCCAGCTCTTTTGCAGCCTCTCTCAAAAGACAGGGCTGCTACTTCGGCACGGTTTCAGCCCCTTGGTCTACCTGAAACACAAATACAAAATCAGCCCGACTCATCTGCTTTGTCTGATTGCATCCTCAGCCACTGGAACAGGCTTTCTCCCAGAAAGCAGATGAGCAAGTACCAGTAGAGCAGCAGCCACAGCTTTCGTGCTGGTGACTGAATAATGAACCAGTCACTTCAGCAGACCTGCTGCGATGAAGTCGTGCCAAATTTTTAACGTCTTCAGGGATGCTGCTGTGCACTAGCCTTGCGCAAAAGCCTTGGTGATCAGTGACAAGTTCAGTCCTAGTCAATTCTCCTTGCCATGAGTCAGCCCTCACCCCAGGGCCAAACGATGTGTAGTGGTTCATGACTGCTCTCAATGTGGGGTCCAGCGATTTCCCTGCCAAGAAAAATATTTGGCTTGTTTCTGACTGGAGCCCTGAATGCAAACACTTATACCTACAGCGTGGGTGAAGAGCAGAGCCATGCCCCAGGGCAAAGCAGGCAGTGAACCAACCTGACAGCACAGAAACACCCAGTGAAATTTATTTTCATTTTTGGCCCATCTTCTCCAGTGAGCTTATCTCGTGTTGCCATACAAGCTGTAACTCATGCCAAAACTCAAAATTTTCACACTTGTAGGCTTGCTCTGAACAGAGTCAGGCATCCTAATGGCAGCAATGCCTGTCCCAGGGGTGCCACCATGTGCACTGTGCTCCCTGGATATCCCACACCCACAACGTGCCAGCCCCAGCTGTGCTGAGGACAGCTGGCACTCACACTGCTGCCATGCTCACGGCTGCCAAACAGAAGGGGACCCCTTCCTCCACGGCGGTGAAACATGGCATTTGCTGTTGATGTGTCCCATCTTCTCACCGAGCCACACCTCAGTGAGCAGCACAGGGTAGTGCAAAGTAAATGCAGCCTTATGTGACACAGAGACAGTGCATTGGAAACTGTCTACCAGATCCTTTTACTAAGCCCATTTGCATCCTAAGGCAGGCTGTCATCAAACTTGGCATTGCAAAATAGAAACTGGCAGGGACCAAAGGCAAGAAGCATGCACCTGCTGCAAGCACTTCCTCACACAGCCCCGCATTTTGCATTGCAGCACAGCAGCAAACAATTATATTGAGCAACTAAAATTTGCTCAAATTACACATATTTACCCCTACAGTAAGTCAGAATGGCATTTGATTCACTCATCACTCCAAAGAAACTGGATGCAGTGACTAATGCAGAAATGATCATAATTTTCCCTGCCCTTAATTTTGAAACTGAATTTAAAAACATACAATCTGATGATGGCAAAAGATGGGTTGTAAATATTTTGATATGGCAGCATGAAAAAGGAGGGTGAGTGTTAAAAGACATCATACCAAGAAGCAGGAAGGGATGCTCTTAGTACTTGCAATTTTCACACAGACTGTGCAGTGTCAGAAAGATTCCGTCAAAATAGAAGAAATTTGGTAAATAGCAAAATAAACCAGGGCTAGAAGCAGGTTTAAGTGAAAAGATCGGGAGAACTACCATTTCTGCTGCAGAAATGGTGAAAAGATAAATCTTCAAATTGCAAGCGCTTTAAAGTGCGAGCAAAAAGTAGACTGCACCACAAGGAATGGACACAAAAATTGCTCTCCGCAGCCTTGCTTTGCAGTTTGGGCCAAGCAAGAGCCAACGGAGACAAGCAAACAAATGCTTCTGAGGCAAAACACTGAGGAGAAATGGAGTTGGTGCAAATAACCTGCCACCAGGCTGTGGCATGGGCAAGGGTCCCCTGCCTGGCAGGGAGACTGGTCAGCTCTGGCTCCACACTGCATGCCTGCCCCCGGGGATGGGGACAGCACAGCCAGAGGACACGGTCGGTTGTCCCTAATCTTCTGGGAGATGAAAAGCTGGTGAGATGCAGGGAGAAGGGGCAGGGGGGCTGTCACTTGCTTCTTGCCTGTTCCGTTAATCAAGGTACCTGCTCCTCCAGCGACCGTTCTGCCAGGAGTGATAAATCAGGGAAGAAGGGCATGCACCACCCAGCTGCCCATGCCGCCATCCTCCAGGCCAGACCCTCCACATCTGCAACAGTGCAGAGCTGTGTCAGGGCCCCACCAGCCATGTTTCTGCTCCCCTCCCTTGCCTTGTGCTGCAACAGCAACGCAGAGAGGGTGGCTTTGGAGGGAGGTGGGAGCCCCCAGGGCAGGGGTGGGCAGAAGGACATGGGGGAAGCTGGTCACTGGGGCTGCTACACAGCACTTTTGGGCAAGAAATACACTTTGCACAGAGAAGCAGCCATGGGGAATGGAGAGGAGGCAGAAAGGACAGAGCTTGCTCCCGTTGTCTGGCAGCTCAGTCACTGACTGCACAAGGATCCATCTCCCAGGTTTTGAGGACCACTGCTAGACTCTGGGAAGAACTAGAACACCCTCCTCCCCCTCCCAAATATTCACACACTGATACTGGCAGGTTTGGAAGAGGCAGGTGGAAAATGTCCTGCATGTGGAGGCACAGGTACCCACCATCACCTCAGCATCACTATGCACACTGGCCATTTTCCAGGATTTACTGATGTTCAGAAATGGTAGGGACAGCTTCTTACAGTAAGCATTTTGCCATGAGGCCCAGGACAGCGTGTAGCAAACCTTGTCCCAGACCAGGACACCATGGTGCTAGCTAATATAGGACCAATGAATGTATACCAACGGTGTTAACACCACAGTGATGATGTGAAAGTCATCAGCCCTGTGCCCTGGCTCTGGATTATTGTACTGCTGTGGAGGTACCCTGGGAGATGACATAAGGTTCCTGTCTTTCAGACTCTGTTATTCCAAGCAATGCTGAGAAACAGCTACGGATGGCACATGGCTGGGATGATGGGTTTGCAGAGCTTGTCAAAGGCTTCACAATGTCATCCTGACTTGTAGAGAGCCTGATGTTTCAATGCCAATTTCATTAAGTGTACCTCTGCCTCAGATAAGCCCCCAAACAATCTTTTTTGTGTGTTTTAATTTAAGGGAAAAACATCTGGCTGCTAACGATGCTGTTGTCATTGGAAACATAATTACGACTTCTGGTTTTGTAAACTAAAAATAATGGTGAGTGGTATTCAACAGCCTGAAATCTTTATGCTGTATGTATAGGACTCATGATTTTTCTAACAAGATGGCTGTTTGAAGTGTGTTTATATGTCTATAAAGAGAGCTAAATAGCACATATTGATGTTAATTGCAGAGCTGACAAGTTGTTTTACCCTGTTATTACGTTGCCTCCTTCCACATGATCCTAATTCATAAGCGATCTTAGAAGTTGTTTTGTTTGGTTTTAAACAGACCTCCTTTGTTGGGGAAAAGCTCACTGTGGTCTGCAACTAACCCTGAGATGGAGCTCACCAAAGTGTGTTGCTTGCGGCCCACGTTTCAGCCTCAGAGTGGCTCTAGCATCCTGGAAATGAAGCGGATGAGATAGAAAATGCAACACCTCAAACCTGTTAACTGCCCTGTGCAAAATCCCATTCTGATTGCCACTCACTTCTGGGAAGGGTCAAACTGAGCTCTTTATCCAGTCCTCAGAGAAGGAAAGGAAAGGGTTGGGGACGTCTGGGGTTTTTACAGGCACCATCACCACCTGTAAAAACAACAGAAACGAGGGGCTCAGCTCAAGCTTTGTTCCAGGCTCTGTACAAAATGGTCTCCTGACATTGCAGCAACACGATGGCTGCAAGAAGTCAGCTGACATCTACAATTCTTGAAAAGACAGTGGATGGTGACAACTGGGGCAATGCGTGTAGGTTTCTGGACCCAGAGACAGACTAGCATTGGGGAGGGACAGTTCACTCGTGGCCAACTGCCTCTATGGCTGTGAGTCAGATGAAGAGTGTGATCACATCAGAAAATCCACTCAAAGTCTACACTCATTAGAGAGTCAGTCTGCAACTGGGAGAGGGCAAATGGACCAGCAGACAGGGATAGCAGTACTGCTAACCTCTTAACCACGCTGCTGGAAAACCTGGGATTAGGAAGCACCATAGGTTCTGCATTTCATCTGCATGCTGAAAAGCTGCAACATATGTGGGCCACACTTCCACACTGAAAGCTGAAAGTCTCACCTTATCACATAAATGCACAAGCTGGAGCATATAAACATTGGTCAAATACCACAGGATTTGCAACAATATCCCAATGGGAATTGCTGGGCTCATGAGGCTCCATGCAAGAAAAGGGATTTTTAGTTCATTGGTAGGTAGCTACCAGGAAGAACTACTAAGTGGAAGAATAATTGTCAGGGGAAAAAAAAAAAGATGGCAAAAGGCCACAAAAGAAAGCGAAGGTTTCCACTGCTGAGGAAACAGGAAACTAAGACTTCCTGCTTCTTGCTGGACCAGAAATATCACAACTTCTGTCCCTCTGAAAACATGGCAGAAATTGTACATTTTGTCTTCTGTGGGATATTGTGTTAACAAAAACAAGCAGAGAAAAGGGGCAGAGGAAAGAGCTACCCACATGTTTTTCATGATCAGAACTGTCTTGGATGGGGACACTGACATCTAAGTGAGATGCTCCACCAGTGTTTTATTTACTCTAGCACATTTGCTCAGTAATGCAGTTCCAGGAAGATTATCCTGCTAATACTGTCATGGTATTTTCCCTGGTTTGCCCATCCTTAGTACACAATAGCACATTGTCAATTATAACCACACTCTATATATAGCTTGCCCCATACAGTTAATGGATGCAGACTGAGTGGGGTTTTCCTTTTCCTTCCCTTGGAGAGGACTTATTTCACAGGAATGTTTTCTCCTTATCTCTCTTGCCCAAACGCAAGGCTATGTGACTACAGATGCCAGCTGCCTGGGGACCACAGCTCCGACATGAACTCAAATGCACTTCAGGCATGAGCATCTTTTCCCTCCATTTCTTCGCAATCCCTGAGGAAACAGAAAAACCTCTTTGCTTAACACAACCAAGACAGAGGCTAACATCCATAGTGTGTGCCATCAAGGAAGCCTACCCATATCCATCTCTCCTCTGGCACAAATGCAACCAAATACTGAAGAGGGTCAGGTTGAGAAGAAGAAACAGATCACTGTGGGCTGCTGGTACAGTTACGGTGGAGAAAACACTTTCATTGTGTAGCCATATGTACAAAATCCTGTCTGATAAACCCTACAAAAACAAATTACACACAAACCACTGGAGGGGCAAAGCTCTCCTACTTGATCTGAAGAAAACTGCTCTATTGATGGGGAAGCTCAGAGCAGTTGGGTTCCTGTGCCATTCTGGTGACTCCCTTTTGAGTTAAGCAAGCTTTAGCATGCCAGCAAGGGCCACTCTTCTTTCCTTCTTTTCCCCTTTAGAAATGTTTAGATGCTTTTTTTGGCACTTGAGAAAACAAAAACTGGCTTCCACATGTGAAAGGAGAAGACGTACTCCTGCAAAGTGATGAGCATGTTCAATTCCTACTGACAGAACTAGCTTTTTAAATAATACACTATCTTTGCTGACTGATACATGTGCTGACAGGTTATATTATTTGAGAATAACATGCAAGGAAGTTTATTTTACCATAATCCAAATGGACAGAGTTAAGGTTAAATGTTATTGTTTGGCTTTCAAGAGATTAAGGTTAGGAATTTACCATTCTCTTAATGATTTTTTTATTTATATAACATGTCAAACTGTAAAGCATATCAGTACATGCAGTCAAACACAATACTCAGTATACACAAGAGGGTGATGTTATAGCTTGCAGAGATGATGACAGTTTCATTTTTGTATTCAACACACATCCACCCAGTAGTGCAGAACATCTTCCATTCGTTCAATCAACTTAGTTTAGAGAAATACAAACGATGCTTAGCTGTAACCAAACTCATGCTATCTTCTATGGCAGAAGCCATAGCAACCACTTGTACACTACCAAAGTTTGGTTTAAAACACACCTACACTCTGCAGCAGAGACCCACCAGTGGGAACAAACAAACGTAACAACATTCCCTCTCGCAGTCTAGGGAGAAACACATACAAGAATATGACAAAAGCGGCCAACAAGGTGACTTGACTCTAAAACTAGTTGACCTTGGCCATGTCCCATTGAAAGGAATGCTCTCCACAGGCTGTGAAAGTGATGCTCCTACATATACCCTCTCCATATGTACACATGCCGCCCAGGCAGAAGTAGGGATAGCGGGGAATCATGCAGTAACAGAAACAAAAAGGGCCTTCAGCCCTGTTGCTTCCAGGTCAGTACCATGGTTTAAGCCCAGCCAGTAACAAAGCACCACAAAGCCGCTCGCTCACTCCTCCCCACACTGGCCCCAGTGGGATGAGGAGGAGAAAATATAAAGAAACGTTCATGGGTTGAGACAAGGACAGGAAGGGATCACTCCCCACTTATGGTCACAGGCAAAAACCAGACTCAACTTGGGGAAAAAACAAAATCAATTTAACTTACTACCAAGCAAATCAAAACAAGGATAATGAGAAGTAAACCCAAATCTTAAAACACCTTCCCTCCAGCCCTCCCTCCTTCACCAGCTCAACTCCACTCCTGATTTTCTCCACCTTTTCCCCACCAGTAGCACAGGGGTACAGGGAATGGGGGTTGGGGTCAGTTCATCATACCTTGTTGCTGCCGCTCCTTCCTCCTCAGGGGGAGGACTCCTCACTCGTCCCCTGCTCCACTGTGGGGTCCCTCCCACAGGAGACAGCCCTTCATGAACTTCTCCAACGTGAGTCCTTCCCATGGGCTACAATCCTTCATGAACTTCTGCAGCATGGGTCCTTTCCACAGGCTACACTCCTTCAGTCACAGACTGCTCCAGCGCGGGCTTTCCCATGGAGTCACAGACATCTCGGGGGGCCTACACTCCCACATTCCCCTCCATGGGCTGGGTGGGACAGCCTGCCGCCTCACCACGGCCTGCGGGGGCATCCCCTCCTGCCTTCCTCCCTGACCTCGGTACCCACAGAGGGGTTCCTCTCCCATTCCAATCCCCCACTCCCTGCAGGTTTCCCCTCTTAAATCTGCTCTCCCACCCGTGTTTCCACTGTCCCTGAGGGGCTCGGCCTGGGCCAGAGGCGGGTCCGGCTTGGAGCCGGGGGAGCTTCCAGCAGCTTCTCACAGGAGCCGCCCCTGCAGCCCCTACCCCGCTACCAAAACCCCGCCACACAAACCCAAAACAGTCAGCAAGGAAGTGCTGTTGTTAAATCAGGTTTTAATGTACAAACTGCCACTCAGTTGTTTCTGATTGTCCAGAATGTGTCTTTGTTTAAACACATAAACCTCCATCTGGTACCCATTACTGGCCCGCTTCTTTGTCTTGTGCATCGGTGGGTAACTAACAAAGAAGCTTGTAGGGATGATGAGCTCGGCTTGTCCACATGGCCCTGCAGCTCCCTCAAAGAGCCAGCCAGGCAGCCACAATGGTCTGCCTGCCTAGTCGAGGAATCATGTCCATTGCTAAAAGGGGACAATACATTAATGTTACCAAAAGGCAGGCTTTCCTTTGCCCAGGAAGCCAGATCTCTGAGACAGGATTAGCAGAGAGCGTGTTTCAGACAGGCATGTTTTAGTAATAACAAGGAGTGATCAAGGGCAGAATGACTGAAGTGGGGTAAACCCAACCCAAAAGGTTCAGATGAGCGTTCAGAAGTCCCAAATCTGGACTGCAACATGTGTTTCACACAGACCCACCTTTTCTTCTCTCACACACACGTCTATAGGTGTCTACGGCTTGCATCATCACTGTAATAGAAATCCACAGAATGCATTTTGGGTTTACACTCAGACATTTGCCCGAAGTGGCTAAAAACTCCAACCTCCAGTTCTGCCAGGTTCAGCAACCTTCCCTTGTCCTTTCAGAGGCCTAGTTTTGTGTAGCTGAACTGATTACTTCTGAGCTGAAAAAACTCACTACCATAGCTATCTTACTTTGAGAAGCATTTGTGGAACAAAATACACTCCAAGCTTATGCTCACAAAAAGGTTTCTTTTCCAACCAGCACAGACTACAAAAACGTCAACCTGTCCCGATTATGGCTCCCAAAATGCCTGTCCATTGTAAAAGTGGCAAGATGAGACAGGTCATCTCCATGTTTGAACTGATGCAAATACACATATTTATTTGAAAAAACTGCATTTTATATATTTGTAAACAATTGCACAAACACTTAACCTTTGTATTCTCCTAGATTTCAAGCTGAAGCTCATGCTGTCATGGAAGGTGACTTCCATTTGTTCCCTGGCCACCAGTGCATGATGAGAGCTTAGAAAAGCTGGCTGCTCTGGGAGCACTGCACTGGTGCCCCTGGCTTCCAGGTCCCGCCAGCCCATGAGACAGCTACTCCTCTGAAAAGCATACCTCTCTTTCGGCTGTACCCCCACCTCCATTCCCCCATGTCAGTTGCTGACAGAGACCCACACGAAGGCTTTTGCAGACTAAGTCCACATGCTATTTTCAGTACTTCATAGTGCATCTTCACAGTGGGTCTAGTGAGTGGCAACCATGTTCATACGGGCATGAAAAGAACGGGGAAGAATGAAACTATTCAGAATAATTTGATTTTAAAGATAATTGACAAAGGGGAAACACCACATTCTTGCAGTTTGCTGTTCCTCTTCTGAGATAAAGGATGACCAGCATGTTAATAAATTATGTTAGGTCTACTGTTTCTTTCTCTTAGGATAAATTCAGTCACTGAAAGTCATCAATTTCTGAAGTTAGTTTCACTAATCATTCCAATGCCAGAGATGGGGAGCTCTGTTAATAACTTCTAAAATGGCATTTTATATTTCAAAAGTCAGAACTTAAGCATTCACAAGATTGGCCTGAACAGTTCATAATGCATCTGGGTATTTTTTTCATTTAGCTTCTATTTTTTTTAGACACTGGGGGATATATTTTCCAACAATTCTCTGCAATTCCATGTGTCTAAAAAGTTAGAAGAAATCTTTGATAGCCACCATATTAGAAGGAAGCGGGGCTAAATAAGGTTCATTCAAAATAAGAACACTTGGCAGTGTTGCACTCAGCTGTGGCCAAATGCGTAAGGCCAGGACCAGGACTCTGCCCATGTGCAACCTAGAGATTTCAACTGATTTGCTGTCACACGTCATTTTGTATCAAACAGCTCGTTTGGCTATATTTATGGTAACAAATAGACCCCTGTGCACCAGACACTCCAGGCCTTGGCTATTACATGCTGCAAGTGTGAATATGTCTGCTCAAACTCCGGTGATTTTCCTAAAGCACTAGTTTCTGGAGTCAGGTGATTAAGTGGGAGTCAGTGGTATATTTGAAGGAAAACAGAATAGTTTTAGGTTTCTTGGTTGCAAGCAAAGCTTACATCAAATAAAGTTAAGAAATCTGAAAGCAAATTGTGTTGTAAAAAGTATAATACCCATGGCAAATTTCTGGTCCATGAATGTCAGGTATTGGCAAAACTGATGCAGCCAATCTGCTGGCAAGAATTCTGACTCCTATGATGAGCTTCATGAAACATCTATGTCCATCAAAGGCTGAAGCGATAAATAAGTTTGCCTGTTAATACCCACCATGTGCTTTCTATATTTTACTCTCCAATTCTCCATTGACAAAGGAAATCCATCTACTGTGGTTAAACCACCACAGTGAGAGTAGGCACAGTGCTGCAAATAATGCAGAAAAATCTCGTAGCATGTCTTGACCCTGTCTCACTGGAGATGTGGGAGGACATGCAGTTGGTGCACCTGGTGTGCCCAACAACAGGGACACAAGAAGCCATGCAAGAGCAGTCCTGGGGAGCCTGCCCCACAGCACCCCAGAGTGTCCGTGAGGGGGGCAGACAGTGACCCACATACCAGCCATGCCCTCAGCCCCAAGCCCAAGCAGGCAGGCCAAAGACGCAGCTCTGCTCCACAGCTCCAATGCTTGGTGCTCTCCCCAGTTTGTACCAAGCCACGGCCGTGTTTGATGTCACATCAGCCAGACGCAGTCCTTCAAACACCCTTGCCCCCAGCTCAGCAAGGAGCACACAGGACCAGGACTTTGCATTTCGCTACACGCCGCTTACTTTGGGGCTGCCACTGGGATTCCCAGGAATTGAGGAGGTGGTGATGACAGACATATATATATACACACACATTTTAGTCAGCCAAGAAACAGCCACTGCAGAAAGGACCTGGTCTGTTTTTAAGGTGTGCACTAATGAACGCCCTTCTCCAGAAACCAATCAACAATATCAGTGGTTTTCAAGGCAACCTTTTGCCTTTCTGAGCAAAACTGAAGCTGTTGCACATTGTTCCCTCAGAGCAGGGTTTGCAGGAAAGCTTTTACAGACTGGCTGGTTGTCAAAATGGTAGGGGAAGAAGAAGGAGGAGCCATGAAAAATACTCATTTCTTATAAATCTGAGATGGTTTCACATCCCTGAGGCAGGCTCATGTTGGTTTTGGCGGGCACGACATAAAAAATAACACTAAGTCTGCAACTCGTGAGCAGTTTCCTGCATGGGCTGTGGATTTGCTTTGTTTTCTGTTGTTATTATTATTGTTATTAGATGGAAGTTGTGGAAAAGAGCATAGGTGCACGGAGGGGGGTAAAGTAGGAAAAAGTTAATCTGTCATGTCATCACTCTCTTAATTCAAAGCATAGAAACTCAGGGGCTTTTATAGTGTGAGGTCTGATAATGATAATCTGGCACCACCTGAACAAACAGTCTGTGGGGCAGTCCATACCGGAGCGAGTGGGAAGCGAGTGGTCCTCCGCCTGCTCTTTCCTCCGGCTCTGAGAAAGCTAGGCGTGTGAAAAGGGGAACAGGGCACACACCATGGCGCCTGTCCCGTCAGCTGGGCCAGGGCACACTGGCATTGGATAACCCCAGCATATAATCAAAAGGCTTCCTTGCAGAGAAAAGCCTGCTCGAGGGCTTGCCCGAGACCTCACCCTCCACCAGCAGCGGGTCCCAGGGCAGCCCCCCTTTTGGAGACAAGCATGTGTCCGAAGAGGAATGAGGCTGTTAGAAGTGTTTAATGTCCCCCTTGCATCAGTGTTTACCAAAAAGGTTCAGCAGCAATAAGGTTTCTATAACAACTAGTACCTAGGAGGGGGAATGACCTCAGCTTGGGCCATGGAAAGACAAGGTTAGAAAGTACTTAAATGGACAGACGCTCTTAAATCACATGTGTCTGAGGAAATTCATTCAAAAGTGCTTAGAGAAGTAACAGAAGCAATGATTAACAGGCTCATTAGTGGTCATCCCTGAGAACTTGTAGACGGGTGAAGGCCCAGAAGCTGTAAAAGGGTAAGCATGAATCCTTGCTTTAAAAGCGGGAGGAAAACAGGAGCAAGGGAACTCCTGGTAACACCATGCTGGAGGAGGCTGCCCATGCCCCGGAAGACAGGAATACAATTCAAGTTGGAAAAACAGTCTGAAAATAACACTCTATAATTCAGTTTGGATAAGGGAAAGCTTCTACATGAAGACTGGAGGAATGGGCCACACTAATACACAACAGGGAACCACTAGGCCAACAGCAGTTGTACAGGAAGGGAAACTGTGGGTTACATCAGAGCACAGGGGCTCTTGTGTTGCCTGACTTAACCCCAGTCTGATAGCTGATACAGAAAAGGAAACTGAACAGGGCAGAGATGCTCTTCCATTCACACAAGGAAGCGAGTATGGGAAGACAACACCAATGAGAGAAGGTGGCTAAATTCACCTAGCCTCTGAGCCCAAATGGCACCCAAAAATGGGCAAAAAGCCTTGGGAAGAAATGACACAATAAACTGAGGAAGACTGACCCTTCGTCAGGTGTCGAGATGAATTCTCCAGCCTGGTATGTCGCACTGTGTCCTTTCTCTACTCAATTCTGTCATGACCATGTGTCCTGAAGGACTATCTAATTTCATCCCTCTCTCCAGGATGGATGAAGAAAACAGACGGGAAATTCAAAAAGCCCAGTGCAAGCTAAACAAGACGCATATTAACTTCATCACTCCATCACTGGGTTGTTTAGGTTCAATGCTTCTTTAAGTGATCCATCCTTTAGTTGTGTCAATCTACATAGCGTACTCCTCAGGGCAAGTCTTTGAATTGGCCAGAAAAGCATGCTTTATGCATTTATATATCTGTATTATATCAGTGACATCACTAGTGACATCATTGTCCAGACACGCCATCAAGTCAACACATTCAGGGATTTGGGGTTTATTTATTTGGGAAAGTGAAGGAGAAAAAGAACAGCAGATCAGAAAGGAAGAAAATGTGGTGCCTTAAAGACTCACATAGACGGTTTTGTCCGAGTTGAAGGACTGAAGAATTAGCAGTTAAAAGAGGAATCTCAGAGGAGCAGCTGTGCCATATCATGGCAGCGTAGCTGCTGCAAACATCTCTGCAGCGCCGGCTGAGAAACGGGCAGCCTGCACTTCAGTACTCTACAGAAGGGGCTCTGCACCATTTTATCATTCATGATGATGTGCCTGACAGGTTAACACAAACAGGAGCAGGCACTTCATAAATGGAGACCACTGTAGCCCAAAGAATCTCCCCAGTAAAACACTGGTGCTGTAAATTACACCACTACAAAAAGCTGGGGTTTTACAGGAGCCACCAAACTGATCCCATTCCCTCTCTGACTGCTTAGCTCCTTGTTGCTCACCTTAGTTAAGAGGGGAAGAGAGGCAATACTGAGCCAATATGGGTGAAAAGAAGTGATCTTTAGTGAAAGAAAAAAAACAAACCACCACTCCTTTAACTCAGACATTATACAAACAAGAAGCCAGTGCTGCTTTCACAGAGAGCTAAAGGCTGAAATATATAATACAGTCACTCTCTAGGTCACCCCACTGGTAGACCACCGTATCTTGAAACAAAACCATTAGTAGGAAAGGGTCTGGATTTGTAGAAAAGCTCTATAGGAACTCTATAGTTTGGGTGTGAACCTCACAGGGCTGAGGAGCTGTGCAAGAAGCATCACAGAAGCTGAGAAACCAGATAGAAAAAAACCCACAATTTTGGTTTGAAACCCAAAAGTAATGGAAGGGATGGACGTTCCTGAAAGGTTAAACAGGACACAGAGAAAGCATACTCTAAAGTGTGAAAGCTCTCTAGATTAATCATAAAATTAGATAATAGAGAAAAATGAGGTATTACCCACAGACAGATGAGGCTAAAGGTGTACTCAGCTCACAGTCTGAAACTCCCCTTGGCGCAAACTCAGCTCAGGTGGTTTCACTAACCCAGCGGAGATCCTTAGGTTGTTGTGTCTCATCTCCTTTGCACCACAGGACAAGGAAAGCCATACAAATGTCCTTAGGCTGGGGTTGCCAAGTTACACCTCAAAATAAAATCAAGTCAAACCCCTAACTGTGACTCATTCCCTCTTCCATATGAAACGCAAGCCCTCTCACTACTGTTGAAAATGCAGGAATGCTTTGCTCCCTAACTTTTTTTCACTGATTTATGACACAACATGAAATCTGGTATTTGTAGCACCAACCCAAAAGTTGTAAAATTGTTATCTTTTCTATGATTGACATTGCACCTAGATAACCACCTCCCTGCCACAGAATTTCTCTAACAGATATGACCACGCCAGCAGCCAAGTTACTGCCCTCAAGTTATTCTTCTTTATCTTGTATTTTGCATATGGGTATGGATTTCCTTTAAAGAGATAAGATTTTTTTTTTTTTTTAATTTGATGAAAAAGAAGCTTTCCCTATCTCCTCTCCAAAAACTGAGGAAAATCCTTTATTATTTTTTTTCCTCAACATATTTTCTGTGCTACAAGATGAAAGCAATAGCCTTGATTCAACAAGGTATTAAAGAACACGCCTAACTTTAATTACATTAGCAGTTTGACTGATTCCGTTGGAATGAATTTTTTTTCATGGTTGATGATCTACACCTTGATGAACCAGGGCTAAGAGGTTTATTTTGATGGGTACCAAGTACATGCAGACAAGTGCATATGCGCATGAACTCCCTACAACCAGAGACATGAAACAACAGTCAGCCATTTTCACAATCCTGTATCTGTTAATCAACTCGCTCTTGAAGATTTATTTTTCCTCTTATATAGGAAAAAATCTGTAAGACCTGGCAAACTGGTTATAGTGGAAGAGAATCAAAGCATGTCCGTGTAGCACATTTTTCCCTCTCACCCCAGCCTTATTTAACCCAAATACGGGTGAGCCAACAGGCAATGATGCAATCCTCCTGAATGCCACCTATGGACTCAAGATTTTTTCCTTTTAGTTTCTTGATGATTATGGAAGCTTATCTGTGCACGGTCCTGCTTCTTCCACAGAAACTGTCAGCTGTGTCCTGCAGCCTATTTCAGTTACAATAACAGCTGCTCCTCTCCTCCCTGCTTCCCCAGCCTTTTCTAAATTGCAGGAAGGTTCCTATGGTTTACTCATTCTCCCAGTTCCCAGAAATTGCTTTCAGTGTCACTGAATATCCCATCTAAAATCTACCCATTAGAAGGAGAAAACGGGGAATGGAAGAAAACAAAGAAGAAACAAAAAATGCAGTTAGTGATGCTGCTTAATTTGATCCTCTCGGGAAGTGTCCTGTCCCAGAAAACAAACCAAACCAAAACAATCCAACCCAGCGAAAGAAAACATTCATCATTCCCCAGATAAGATCACAAAATGTGGGGGAAGCTATGCTGCTCCTCAGGGCACAAGCTGCAGTCAGCTGGGAGGAGCAGGGCAGTGGATAGCAATACGGGGTGCAGAGGCTGAGGGTATGACGGGGCTGAGCCGGCCACTGTTTGCCTTTACACTGAAAGCAGGGCTGGGGGCAGCTGTGGGACCCAGACACCCTGTGTCCTCCGCACCCAGGGCCCCCCCCAGGCTCCCTCCTGCACCCCTCCGCAGCACACACATCGCCGGCTGCCGGCAACAGCTTCTGCCTGAGGGGTTCCCCCGTCTTCGAGGACACTGACTTTGTGTTTTATAGGTCTGTTTCAGGTTTGAGGGCAAATCTAGGGAGAAGGCCTATTTATCCCATTTTTCTTGTCTTTCTCCTCTGGCCTCTGGGGACTTGGAGAAAGAGCACCACTCCTTTCGAGGGAAAGTCAGCAGACAAAATGATACGATCTCAACTGACAGGATTTGAAAGACTCAGTCTTGGCTAAGAGATGACAGGAGAGGGGAGAAGAAAATGGCGTGCCCCTGGTTTTATAGCTTGTGCTAATCTATGGATATTCCTGTGGGGCTGAGCAGTGAATTACAAACATCTTTCCCACTGCACGCTTTCCAAGTCTTCCTATGGGAATAATGGGTAAGGTAAGGAGGTGAGGAAACTGCTACCAGAAACCTAACTAAACCTGCCCTAGACAAGTATAAAAATTAAGCTCTCCTGTCCACTGCTCATGTAGATGCTGGTTCCAACAGGATCTGGAAACATTATGGTCTTACAGTTTTAAAGGAAGTAATTGTTCCATTGTGGTCCAGAACACTCCGGGAGCAAGTTCAGTGGCTGGGTGTCACATCTGCTGTTAGCTGAGTGCCAGAAGATTATCCTCTCGCTGAAAGTACACTTCTCAGAGTTTTAAATGCCAAGCTCACAACCACTTCCCCTCCTTTCCTAAAAAAGATAATAATTGAAAAACAGTGTGGTGTGCTGGGAAGTGACCCTCAGATCCTACCTGGGCGATGGGCACGTTTTACGGGTGAATTATCCTTGAACATGCAACTGGCAGCGTCCTCTGTGAAATGAAAGAAACTGCCTTGAAAAATATTAAACATTCAAATGTGCTCAGTACTGCTCTTCTGTTTCCATTTATTCTTTTCCCTGCTCTTCCTCTTACTTGTGCATGTCCATGCATGGAGTCAGCAACCCCAGGATGGAGTCTGTTGTAATAGCAGAATCAGCGCTCACCTTCCTCCCAACTACAGAGGAGATGGTACCTCTTTTGCTGTTTCTTACCCTAAAGCTACCAGAACAAACACACCCACTCATTGTCTCCAAACAGGGCCAAAAAAGTAGTATGTAATCATATATGCTGGAACTAAGTGCTCCAGGGGCAAATAAACAGACAAATCAGTGCATGGCAACCTGGAAAGCAGCTGAAATGAAAAAAGACGTTTGATGTGAACTTCTGGGTTTTTCCCCCTTATCAGGGTTGGCTTGTACTTCTGCTGCACCCTGGGAGAAGTAGCTGTGCACTGTGAAGGTAAGTCTTCGTGACAGACCTATCCACGGCACATATTCCCAGGTCCTCACAATGCCACATGAGCACCGAGGAGCAGCTCAACATCTCTCTGCCTTTTCTCCAATTTTTCTGAACCGTGGAGGAAAAGCAACTTGGGGACAGAGTTACTGACTTGGTTTCACTCACTACGAACATTTTTACTAGTTCCCACAGAGCAGCAGTGAGGGATTTGGTTTTCATCTATCTGTTTTCCTCAGAGTCATCCCAATGTCTTGTTCCCACGTCATCTGCTCTCAGAATCCCGCATTCAACATGCTATAAAGTCATTGAAACATATACATAGTAAAGACCCCTCTACCACGCACCTTCATGACTACACAATGTCCCCTGACTGAATAATATGACTGTCTCCTCAATATCTACCAGTAAATGGAATCATCCTTTGTGCTGCCTTCTTCTCCCCAGGCTTTCAGAGCTCTGCATAGCCACCACTCTGGTTCTGCTCTGATGCAAGGCCAGCCACACTCAAACCCCTTCAAAAATCTCAAAAAAACCCACTTGGACCCACACAAAACACACACTCACATACGAATACTCACAGGTATCCTCCAAGTATCCAGTGTCTTAAAATTCAGTCTCACATATAGCCATGCTGAAACAGGCCAGTGCATCTCCTCCCTCCAACTCACCAACAGCTGTGCATATGTCAAGAACATACATAGGTAAGGACAGAAATCAAAGCAGTGCATCATTTCAGAGAGTCAGACACATGAAAAACCCTGAACTTTGTGTATGCTGCACGTATCTAAACTCTGTAGGCTCTGAAGTGAGTAGGAACTGACAGAAAACAGAGCCAGCACCAGCACATTTTTTGACAGCAGTGGCATTTGGTTTATACCTCATTGGATTTGGAGGGGCAGGAGGGGGATAAAAAAGTGGCAGATAGGAAGGTAGAAATAAAGCAAACTGCTTGTTATTTCTCTCAGGACCATCCACAGACCCATTCGGCAGTACTCACATTTGCTCAGCTGCTGTGCTGCAACACGCATGACCTGCTTTGTAGGGGCAGGTGAGTGTCAGTGGTTTCTGCTCCATGGCAGGATGGAACTTGCCACCCTTAGAGATCCAGGCCCTCCCCTTCTGGATAAGCTGGGTGATCCAAGAGGCAAGTAGTGGACATGCAAAATGCACATGTGAATTTCTCTGACATTTTGTTGGCATTTTTAGGTAAATTTCCCCTTCTGTGTATTTCTGAAACCAAAAGAGGTTGCAACAATCTGTGAATTCAGCCGTTTCACTGTAAGGGAAGAGTGTAACTGTCAGTGACTCCTGTCCACGTCCTACATTCACACTCCCACTGCCAGCGAGTGCCCCGCTTTGGGTCCCACCACAGGCAAAGGCAAAGGCAACGGCACCAGGTTACTGCAGGCAGGGCCCCTTGCAGTGGGATGGGTTCATGGCATGGCACCTTTGGTAATCAAGTTCTCGCACCCCATTTTTGGGTAGCTGGTAGGATAGGGAATGTGAAAGATGGCCAAAAGCAACACCTAAACTGGAGGAAAGCTCTTGCACACAGAAACCCCTCTGGCAGGTGATACCCAACCTGCCTGCAGACTGATGCAGGATTTGTTCACAGGTGAAGTTTTTAGCCAGGAAAAACTTAATGGGAACACCTATAAAAAGGATGGAAGGAAATTAATCCTATTTTGTTACAGGCATCCACTTGGAATATAAGCTTTATCATATTTACAATGAAAGTGGAACTAAACTTAAGGTTGCGAGATCTGTGGCTGAGCTGTGGCTGCCAGTGTAGCTCATTCTCTGAGAAAAAAACCGACATCCAGCAGCAACTGTGAAAACCATAATGTGAGAATAGTCACAGGGCACAACTAAATGCAGTGACATTCCTGGAAACCCCTGCTGTAGAAGAGCAGAGAAGCCACAGTTATCTATATAAGCATGTGGTCAAAATCCATGCCACAAAACTAGGCAGAATTTCCTATATCATATCCTCTGATTTTTTTTTTCTAAAAATGAAGATAGAAAATTATTAATAAAATTTACTTAAAGAAAGCATCTTCTTGTCTGCAAAACTCACAGCTGCATTTTAAACAATTGAATAAATGCCACCGCAATTGTCAGGCAGTATGCATGGGAAATACATTCAATAACCAACGTAAACACTTGCATGAACCTGTTATTTATCCAATTTTCTTTCTCTTCACCTTCCCCCAGCAAAAAAAAAAAAAAAGACTTCATATATCACAAAAAGATGTAGACTCTATTGCATTAGACTAAAACCAAATACTTGCTTCATTTTGGGATACTTAGCAGGGTTTAAAGCCTTCTATGATTTTTCAAAATTCAGATCATATATTTAAATGAACATACTGTTTCAGAATTAAAGGTTGAAAAGTTTAATTTAGCAAATCTGAAAATGACGTATTTTCATGTTCAGAAAAATGCTGCAATGAAATGCGTTGACTTTGTTAAACCTTCACTTCCTCCTCTTTTCTGTCAAAAATACTAATCAAATTTAACCCATTTTCTAGAACAACTTCAGTACCTCTGAAATTACATTTTAGGCAGAACGAACCATGTATTGATAAAACCACCCCTTGATGTATTATCACCTTTCTTAAGATAGTTCTCTTAATAATATCACAGCAATGCACTTTGTCAATTTTTGCTGTTTTTTTTTTTAATTATTTTGACCTTCTCTAACTTTCATGAGGTACACCTGCATTTCTGTGTCCTGATCACAAGTGTGCTATGGAAGTGAATTTCCTCCTCATCCCCACGCACCGTGCCATGGTTCACATCACAGTGCTTTGGGAGTGTGCAAACTGGATTTCTTTCAGATAAAACCAAACTGCAAGATGTGTTTGAGGAACACATTGAGTATGTTCCAGCTGCTAAAGGGTGCTCAGTCCATGGGGCTGGATCTGGTGAGCCCCAGCAACATGCACAATGTGGGGACAAGTTCTCAGCACTGACTTTTTTTTTTCTTTGTGTGCCTACTCCTGCTGCCCTGCACTGCTGCCGTGTAGGCAGAGTCCAGAGACCCCCAGGGAACATCTGTTCTCAGCTCTCGACATGCTTTACAAACCTGGCTCAGTGTCACCATTCCCATTTTGCACATGGAGAAAGTGTGGCTGGCACAGTGCATTTATGGTTGGTATTTTCACAGGTGCTTGCTAATTTTGCATACATCATGGCTGGGCAAGCACTGAGAGAAATTCATGGTGGGAATCACCCAACCTGGGGGGTCTAAAAGCTAGACCTCCGAGTTGGTCAAGAAAGGGAAACGGAGACCTTCATAAGGTAACGCATATCTCGTCCACCTTAAACACCTAGCACACAGGAGAGGTGACTCCTCCATAACAGCCACTGACCATGACAGAAGCCAGATAACCAGTTGAGATTTAGGTGTCTAACTTTTAAACATAGACCAGAACCAAAAAGGTTTTAAGACTGTCCCTCAGAAGAAAGGTTTTCCAGTACAGTGTTGATAAGCCACAGTGGACAGAAACTCTGGATCAGACTCACAGACAGGCTGAGGCTGAAGAGCACATCTGGAAAGCATCCAGCCCAACCCCTGCTCAAGGCAGGGGCAGCTGCAGCAGGTTGCTCAGGGTCATGTCCAGTCAGGTTTTGAGTATCTCCATGGATGGAGACTCCACAACCTCTCTGGGCAACCTGCTCCAATGTTGGATTACACGCACCATAGAAAAGCTTTTTCTGATTTTCAGATGGAATAATTTCTTGTGATTTCAGTTTGTCCTGTCACTGGATACCAATGACAAGAGTCTGGATCCATCTTCTTCTGACAGTCAGTACACCAGTGGTCGGATTAAATTGAGCAACCTCTCTTTAAACATGGGATTATACTCGTTGGTTCTGGTGATCAATAATCCCTAAATTAATACATCCCATCAGATTTTTCTGACTAACCCATTTAATTCCATGACAAAGTCAAATAGCCATTTTCTCAAGCCTCAATATCAACTTCCAACTGCTTGTGTTTAGAAACTTCACAATTACAATGTTTATTCATGTTTCATAACCTCAAATTCAGTGTTGAAAGATGCAATGAAGCACCAATAAACTTCTATTTATGCAGTTAAAAGTTTACTGCATAACCCATTCCAATTTTCAGGAGATTTCAGCTCATAAATTTCTGCAATCCATTTCATCATTGATGTGTGTGCACAGAGGGAGAGAGAAAGATGACAGACAGACAGTAATTTTTATGCTTAGTAATGTGTAAATGAAACCTAAAATTCAAACTGATGTTGTAGACACAAGCTGTGAGATTCACATTGTGGTTGAAAATGTGTATGCAGAGGTACATGAGATGGTGCAGGTGTGAAACTGTGGTGTACCACTGGACACACATGTTGAATTTTTACTTTTTCATTTTTCTTAAGAGCATAATCAATGTTTACATCCATATTAATTCTTCCTTTGACAAATTATGATTCCATCAAATTAAATTGTTGTGCATCTTCATCTCTGTTTGTCTCACACATACAATCTAAAAGCCTGTTACCAAAGAGAGAGAAATCCAAAGAGTGCCTGAAAACAGCTTTCAACCAACAGGAATGTAAAATGCACGTGAGGTCAAACTCTCATGGCTGTAAATATGATGGATGTTGGGTGCTTGCCTCCTAGTAGTAGTGATTTAAGAAAAGCAGGGGCAGCAGGACCAAGGCAAAAGCTATTCTAATGGTTATAAAAAGGGTTCCTTTGCAATGTGGCAGCTACCTGCCACAATGCGCTCAATGGAACAAACTCCCTTCTCATCCACCTTCACGAAATCCACTAGATTTCAACCTGGACCAGGTAGGTAAGTCTTGTTTGCCAACTGTAAACTGCAAGTTGGATCACTACAACAACATATGGACAAAATGAATGAAAGATCCTCTAATATTAACATCTTTTTAATGGATTAAAAGTTGCAACACATCTCCTGGCTACAGTTTCTGTGAAGGGACCGAACCTGCCGAGAGAAAACTTCTTCCAGTAACAGGGCAGGCCTCATCCAGCCTCAGTACCTGAGACTGGGACTCTTGCCAGTACCATGAATATGTCAAACAACCGGATGGATTATTGACCATGCAGTGATGACACAAGACAGGCTTCCCTAATTGTCTTCCCTAAGGCTTGATGCTGAGTTGAGGCCAGACCCCTATTTCAATGATGGAATGTTAGTAAATGAGCTTGTACCTGCAGCAAAGAGGTTGCACATCTGAGGATCCTCCCCACTGCCTGTTTCATTCCATGTCTAGGCCTGACCAAAGTATACTCTGTCCTCTTCCCTCCCTGCTCCTAACACACAGACTTTCATGGAAGCCAATGGAGCTTAGTCTGTTACGTGCAATTATTTATGAAAATAAAAATCAAAGTGAAAATTAAAGGCTGGAGTAAGTCCACAGAGAAGCTGAACTAAGCCTAGGGTTTCTGTGAAGTCATGTCTCATGAGCAAGGAGATCTCAGGACCAGAAAATAATCCACCAAAGTTTGCACAGTGAATACTGCTCCTAGCTCTGAGCAAAAACAAGAGGAAAGGCTCTTCCTCTTCTTCTTAATTCCCAGTTTTCTCCCTTTCTCTAAGGAAGCCCAGACAGCTGTCAACAGTATTTCTTTGGCAATTTTGTAGTGAGCTCATAACTAAAAAGACAGCCAAAAGCAGTCATAAACAGCTTAACGCTGGTCCTAATTTGCCAAGTCTTGGAGTGAGTGATAAGGCTGTGCTCAGCCTTCTTCCCGTGCTAAGGCTGCCAGGACGCTCAGCAACAGAAACGGAAGTAGCATTTTTTATCCTTTCTATTTGCCTTTTTTTCCCCTCTTTATCTTTCAAGCAAGAATACAGCATTCTCAAAAAAACCGCAGCAGTAACTACTCCAGCTTATCTTGGGTGACTTCGCCTTCCAACAAGATGCTCTTTAATGCTATATTTAATGCCAATTCTAAGTTCTCAAACTGGATTTTCCTTGTAAACCTCCATAGCTGAAGCAAACCAGAATGCGCTTCAGAAGCAAAATGAGATCTGCCCATACAACACCTTTCAGATGCCTTCAATTTCTCCCCTGCCTTTTCATCTGTATCTCTAACAACATAGTATTGTAAAGTGAATATTATGTGATAATGAGAAGTCTTTATAAGTCAGGGACTTTAATGGAAGTTCTTGGCAATATGCCCAAGCAGGCAGAGGTTTCTGTGCTCAAACTCTGAAACCTCACTTGACCATTAAACACCATACCACATCAAGGTCACATTAACACCTTTGACTCTGGAGACCCACCATATTCTGTTGAAATAAGCATGGCATATCCATGAGTTGGGATGCCCTCCTCCTTCCCAATCTAATAGCTGTTAAACTCTTGGCAACATGAGAGGCTTGGAAGCTTACTGGAGAGCTCTTGGGATCATATAACAGGAAAGTAGGAAGGGCTCTAAAGAGAGCTCCTCGTTTCGTATGATCACTGGGGGAATGATACGGGCTCATTACAAGCCTTTACTTCTGTTTTATAGAAGCAGATGGACCTTCCCCATGATGCACAACTTTAGGAAGCAGGGCTTGCCTTACTGTCAAGATTAGTAACCTCAAAATAACTATCATTCTGTTTGTAAGAAGATTTGGGACTACAGTCACTGCTAAGAGTCTGGCAGTGCAAAGCTGTCATAAACATATTTGGTGAAACAGCTCACAGCCCAAGCATCCTTCCACTTGGCCAAGTCCCCTCTCCTTGACATGACTACCATTTGAACTTATAGGTAGCCAGCAAATGGCAGAGTGGACCTGAGGCAAGAGACAAACTAGATCTTGGTCAATTCTAAGCTTAAGTACATAACAGGCGCCCACATATTTTTCCACTGACACTTGTGCAGCCTCAATGTAGGATCTCACCTTCTAGTACTGTTGTTTTTGTAAGACTCTAATACCCTGTTTTACCTCTTCAAAGACAAGATGGTTTAACTCTGGCATCCAGATGCAGGTTTTGAGATCCCCCATAAGCTGTCTCTGCCCTCAAGAGTGACTGTCAGCCTCCACTCCATGGGAGCATCACCAGCCCAGCTCCTGAATGCAGGCAGACAGCAGCATCTGGTTCTTCTGGCACAGGCATTTCCAGTATCTCTCTGGGAAACTAAAGTGTGTCACAGGCTGGGTTCAGCATACTTGCCACCAGTTAAACCATTGTGTTGTAAAAACAGAGATAGAAAATGCAGCATTTTTACAAACTAAATAACATTAGGTGACCCTGGAGACTAGCTTTGGAGCAAAATGGCCTTTAGAGCTCAATGAGATGATATTCAGTTTCCAAATGGAGACACTATTAAGAAGTATGCCTAATGCCCACGTAAACCAAAATGAAAGGATTCCCCCGCTGGGCTGCATGGCAGTAGTTCTGAGGCACCACAGATCAACTAGGAAGGACCTACCCTGCAGGATGAGGTTGGAAAGAAGGGGCATCTTCAGTGGCTGCTACCCTTTGCTCATGAACATAATTCTCTTCTATCTGCTCTCATTTTTCAACACTGCTTTAAAAAAACGTACTCCTAAATGGCCCATCATTCAAGCCAGCAATACTTTTTGCAATCAAAATTAAAAAGACTAGATGGCAAAATAGCCTGTCTTCCTGCTTGCCAGCACCAGCTCCTTTAAAGAGCAACCTTTTTTAATTCCTCTGAAACCTTGTGTCTCTAAAATACCAACTTCCCTGGAAACACTTCCTTTCACTTGCTTCTCTGACAGGGGTAAAATTACTTCGACAAGTATTCCTTTATAAGAGATGAAAACCAGAGATCAGTGGGATTTCCAAGGCTGTATTTGGTGCCTTTCCTATACTGAACTGTGACAGGCAATCTTGATTTGGGCCTCTCCAAAATTACAAAGTTATTTGTGTTCTTTGATATAGTAAGGAGTAAAAAATAAATCAAGTCATTTAAGAGAATACAGGTAAGGACTTATCTGTACAAAAATGTGATATGTATAACGATTCCCAGACATCACATCTGAAATATGCACATGTGCATGCACTCTACATATTCCTACATACCTTTAAGGACACATACCACTTTCCCAGATAGCCTAGTAGAAATGACAAAACCTAGAAGGACATAGCACAGTCCTTTTGGGGTAAGATTTCCAAGAATGCTCTTAAGCTAAGCTCTGGAACAGAAAAACTACTAGGAACTGGGGATTTGTGAACCTATCTTAAAAGAGGAGGCTAGAAAACTTCAGCTTTAGTCTTGCAAAGCGAAGGCTGAAGGATTATATCGATGCCTTCTCTAAACTCATCCTGAAGATAAAAGCCAAAACCAAAGGCAGGCTATTGAAGTTGGTCCAAGAATAAATGGTTATAAAATGGTCAAAATTAATTTAGGCCAGAAATTAGAAGACCCAAGTTTTAGAGTAGTGAAGTCCTGGAAAGTCTTCAAAGCAACTCAGAAGACTTCCTGCATTGTTGCTATTTCCCTTAAAGTCATCTCCTGGCTAGGTATGGCCAACCCTTCTACTGGCAGAGTTAAAATCCTAGTGACACGCATGACTTATTCCATCATCAGGGCAGAAGAAGGTATCTTGGTGTCTTCAGAAAGAAGGAGTTTGTTCCAAGAGGAAAAAACATGTTTATGAATGGCTGGGCTGGCCAGACAATATGACACCCCTCAGTTGTGTTTGGTATCTCGCTGCTTGAAGCAGGCAGGCACGTCAGGGCCTTACCCTGGCACCTTGCTTGCACGCCTCTGCCCCAGACTTGTGTGGTTTACCCGCAAGAGGCACAGATTTGCTCCCTGTGTGCACCTCATGCTTGGCTTGCAGTGGCTGTGGCCATCCACTTGCAGCAGTGAGAAACCAACCACTCGTCTTGCAAAGATGCCTTCTCCAACCAACCCTGGTCATTCAAAGATATGATTTTACCCTTGGAACAAAATCCCAAATTCCTCATGATCCAAAGCATGCCCACCGAGGCACAGGATTTGCTTCCGTGCAAATGGTGAAGGAGAGATCCTAGCAGTTTCCCTGGGACCCTGTTATCCAGTGAAAACCTGCTCAGCTCATCACTAAATCCACAGGTACAAGGGCAACACCTGCCCTCATTGGGATTTGACACTTTTGACTCAGAGACAGCAGGCAAGCCTGCTTTCATCCTCCCTGTTTAAAATGAGGGCTGCATCCTTTCTCTCAGGGGACCGAAGCCGCCTCTAAGCCCCGCTGACTCCATGGCACCTGCACAGGCTGCTCCTGCGCCAGCCTGGGTGCGTTATCCTGCCCCTCTCCTTTCAGCAATGTGCTGGCAGCAGCTTTACTTTTGTTTCACCGGCTGATCCCTCCATCTGCGCAGTGGCTGGGCCCATTCAGCAGCCGTATGCCTGTCTCCCGCTGCTCCCGGCCCTGGCACTGGTGTGGCCATTGTCTCTGGAAAAGCGGTCAGTCTCCCCAAACAAAAGTCCCCAAAGCTGGGTAAATCCTTCTGACATCAGCCCCACAGCAAAGGCAGCTGAACTTGGACTTTTCCGCCAGCCACACTCTATAGGACTTGTTCAGCCTTGCTGACTGCACGTCAAATAAGCACTGAAACAAAGAGCATCCTCACCCCAACGTACACTTAAACGTCCCTCCCGATCCACGCTGGGACCCATCAAGAGGCTGGGAGAGCTCAGAAGGAGCAGAGCCCTTCTGGGCTGTCTCAGCTTGAAAATCAACAAAGAACAATGCAGGAAAGGCCCTAATACCACCTAGGGGTTACATTCCCAGTGCACCAGATGATTTCCATGTAGGAAAATTTCCGCAGTGATTCCACAGGATCTTTACAAATCACACACACCAGAGACAGGAGGCACTGCATCCTACACACCCTTAAGCCACAACAGCCGAGAACTGATCTGCAACATTTCCGTGCAACAGCACCCCTGCGTTCTCTGCAACGATGGATCAGAGCACAGCCACACAGCCTCAGTATGCTCATCCTTCATTTCTTCTAATCAATATGGAAACATGGAATGGAAGATGAGGGTCTCATCTGCAGACTGCAGTTCTTTTTTGAAGGATAAAAAGAGAAAAAATGTAGAGAAATGAAATATTAAAAGTTTTGACTGTCCAAAGGGATCTGGTTTTCACTTGAGCAGAGGAGAGAAAAGCACTGAAATAAGACACAGGAAAGACTTAGTCTGCATTACAGACGCCTACTTAGACTTTTTTTTTTCTTGACTGGGAATTTTGGTAACTTCCACTGTGATGTGATGTAGGGTACTCACTTGTACAGGACCTACTGTGGCAGTCAGGTACAAATATACAACGATCACCTTGCTGCTGATACGGGATTGAAAATTGAGGAAGAGAATGGATTTTACAGCGAGAAACAAGAATTTCCAGCCAAAATGAGGTAAGCATTAGTTCACAGTGGCAATGGTAATAGCACCTGCCCTTACACAAAAACACATAATAGACATCTACACGTACAGCACTAGAGAGAGACGCTAGACTAAATCTCCCCCACAGCTCAGGACAAGTCATTTATCTCTGCTGCATACATATCTCTCCCCATCTCCCAGGACCTCTGAGAGACAAAAGACTTTAAGAGCAGCGACGTATTCAAAGGCTACAGCATCAAGGGCCACAGCAAGCACCTGGACCATGTATAGAGCAGGTCAGAGCCCCAGCACAAGGCAAGCCTCTCCTTCCTGCTGGTGAAGCCTGTCCAGAAGCCTGAGGAGCTGAGCTGGCTTCCTCTTAGCTACATCACCCTGTGCCAATTAAGCTTACTGGAGACATGGTTCACTCAATGGGTCTCAGAAAGAAGATAAGTCCTGAGGATCACCCACAGCTACAGATGTTTAACTAGCACTTAACCAAACTATCAGATCTACTAAAGCCACTTACTTCCAACAAGATCCTTGGGACTCTGAAATACTCTCTAACTCCACTTCTACAACAGGTCCGTGAGATCTCCCATGGCCACTGACGCAATCACCCAGGAGCAACTCTGTGATGCCTCTGCCATCGAAGGCCACCAGACCTGCTATTGCTAGATGAAGTAACTGTGGAAGACCCAAGCTCCCATTTCATCTGCAGACATAGCCTCACTTCCCATTTCAAACTGCCTACTGTGGCTGGGGGGCTTCTCTATATATTTTTCTATGTGCACTTCATGATTGATGGCAAAGCCATGAGATAAATGAAGTTCTGAAGAGCCCAAGGATCCACTTTTCCACGTAATACATCAAAAACATAAGAAAATTTGAGCACCTTTAAGTGAAAAACTAGTCACCAGGCTGGATTTTAAAGAGGAAAGAAAGAAAGAGGAGATTCATTAAATCAGACATATTCAAAACTAGCAAGGGTCAAGACTGCCAACTTCGTAAATACAGTTTGGTTTGGTTTACCTAGATACTATCATCTCCCTTCATAGTCACTGAGATTGTGATGATAGTATTCAGCCACATTTATGAAGCTGTGATTGAGAGCTAGGTAATATTCTCCAAATTAGGAGAAAAAAAAATAAATTGCAAAAGCCCTCATGGGCTCACTAACCCTTCTCAGCCAAGTACACTAGTCACAAAAGCCTCTCCAAGCTGGTTACAATAATAACTCGAGAATTCCAAGTACCTCATATTTACAAAGTGACACCTTTCAAAAAAGAAACTTAGAGCCCTTCAGGGGTAGAGAATAGTCTGAAATATTTCCTCAATTAGCAAATTTAGCTCTTCTCCAACTTCCTCCTGATGTGGCCAATCTAAACTTTCCCATTTTCTGCTATTTACAACAGAAACATGAAGTCCCATGATTCCAGTTGCCATTGTGTTTGGCATCTTTTTTGCCAGGGGTATTTTTAGAATCATAGAATCATTTAGGTTGGAAAAGACCTTGAAGATCATCAAGTTCAACCGTTAACCTAGCACTGCCAAGTCCACCACTAAACCATGCCACATCTACACGTCTTTTAAATACCTCCAGGGATGGTGACTCAACCACTTCCCTGGGCAGCCTGTTCCAATGCTTGACAAATCTTTCAGTACATGAAGCTTCTTACAAAATGGTGGCTTTGGGTCATTAGTATGCCAAGCATTTTTTTTATTTATTTTTATAAACAGTTCACCTTCAGGTTTCTTGGGATTTTAATGCTGCTCAAAGGCTTCAAAGTATATTAGCACTTTCAGCATTACTTACTTCTGTGATTTGTTTTCATCCTCCATAAAGATGAGAGAGGACTTTGAGTGTTTTCTTTCTGTGTCTGACAAATGTTAACAATGGGTATTTGCATAAGAAAGGCTCATGATTTATATTTTGATTTTCAATCTATAGTCAAGATAAGCCTAACCAGAGATCATTTTGGGAAGATAAACATCCTATTTTTCTTCTGACAAGCTGAAAAACACAAAAGTTCAGAATATATTAAAAGGGAGTATGCAGCCTTACCACACTAAATTTATAGACTACATTATCAGAACTGGCCTTCACATTTCTTTCCCTCCTCCCCTTCTCTGTGCAGAAAATCTGTAGAGCAAGGACCTCATGCTCTTCTTTTTTTTTTTTTTTTTTTGTTTTAAGCTCTCAGCACTTGGTGGTGGTGTCTGAATAATTAATCATACTACATTTGTATATGGTTATGCATGCAGAACTATTTGTACCAGAAAATAACAATATGGACATGCACAGAAACAGTGCACACACTTTTGAGAGATTGCCTGGCTAACGGTGGCAGAAACACAGCCTATGTGTTCAGTATTGTCGTCTTAGAAGGAATAAATATCTTGGTACTCAAAACCCTTTATGTGATAGTGGTATTATATTACTGGTACCATAAACCCTAAGAAGAGTTCAGACCCCACAAGAAAAAAACACGTTATGGGCAGGATGATATATTTTTTTTCTCCAACCTTTCCCCTGAAAAAAGTAATTTCACAAGTCTTTTCCACCTATTTCATTTAAGAGATGCTCTCAGCAGATAAGGTTAGCATAGTACATATGTCCCTCTCCAAATCCTCACTCATCTTCCTCACTAATCATACCTGAGATTCAGCTGGCTGGTCATGCCCAGAATTCATTCTGCATGGCTTACTGAGTCTTTGTGGAAACCACAGCTTCAAAGCCATTGTTCCTTACGGTGTTTTTTAGCTGCTGCAGCAATTTTCCTGTGCCCACATCCTTTACCTGCGGGGCTTTTCCTAGCAATTATGATTTATGCTGCTCTGTTGCACAGCATTTTTAACTGTGGGATTTTGCCCTACCTCATTCCAAATGCTCAGTTCCTACCCTCATCAGTTATAAACAGTGTGCTGGCATCTCACCCAGCTCTTCATCTGACAACCAAACTACTTACTCACTCGAGCTGGTGCACACTGCTCCCAGATCCTGCACTGCCTTTAGGATATAAACAGCCATTCATGGGAGCATCCCTTATTTCTCCTCTCACCTTCATCCCTGCACCCCAGTGGGAAGCTGATACTTGAGCACTATTCCCTTGGGTATAGTGTTACAAATCCACTCTCTGTCACTCTCCCTATGTGCCATAGTGGTTGTATCAAGGTTGCCTCGTAGGGCATGCCCCAGCAAGTCTCAGGGGACATGCGTGAAATCTGCTGGAGTGATCTGTGGCTCCCATCCAGCCTGTGTGCTCCGGCTCCTTGGCACAGCAGAGAATGGGAAAGGACAGTGCACGCTCTGGTCATGCCCCAACGTCAAGTTTGGACATGGCTGTGGCACGCACCCAGGCACAGATGCTGGGAAACTCTCCTGGGTTCAGCAGCACGGGCATTGCATTGGACAAAGGCTGTCATTGCATTTCATAGCTACTCTGCTTGAAAACGTGAGACTGAAGATTATTAAATGCCTCTGAAATACGTGCCACCAAGCATGGCATTCCTTACTGGCTGCCAGGACAAACAAAACCAAGTCATTACATTAACATCTGTAACCCCCAAGAGTTCCAGACATTGGCAAAGGGTGATGCTGGGGAAGGGGAGGAGGGGCTGGAGATGCAGACAGGAGGGAGGGGAGAAGTCTTTCCTTACACACAAAATAAAAGTAAAGTCTTAACCAGAGCTTGTGATGTTGTCCTTTCTGTGACCTTCTCCAGCCTGTATTTACCAAGAGCATTGTGGAAATCACTCCAATTACGACACACTTGAGTAGAAGGTTTTCACTGGCACATAAGCACACGTGTGCTGGAGATGCCAGAGTCACAGCTTTCCAGACTAATGTAGTTCTCAAATGTGCACATCACTGCTGATAAGGGGATGAGCAGTGGGGGAGGAAAAACACAGGCTCTCGCAATGTGGCTCTTCAGTTTTTCAGCCTGAAAAAACCCAGTCTGTCTGTGGGGTACACTCCAGTAGCTCGAGTGTCTGGGTAGCTCTTCCTGTCCCCAGTGTCCATTCCCCCCTTTTGCTGCGACTTTGAACGCTCTTGCTTGCTCTGCTTTTGAATGACTCTCTTCTCCCTTCCCCAGCCAGGGGAGCACAAGCCACCGGTACCCTGTTCTTTACAGCGCACACCAGGCCTCGGCTGTATCACGCACTGGAAGAACAGCTGTTGCCTACTCTCACCCTCTTGCCAAGCAGTGCCTTTTGCTTTTCCTTTTCTTGAGCATTTGCAAGTTGGAGGAGCCCCCTGCAAGCTGCCTAAGTGTTAAGTGCTGTGGGCCCTGGGGATGCATGACCCTGCAGAGCAGCAGACATACTGCTCTGTACCTGCGCTGACTACTGTGGAAGTGGGTGGATTCCTCCAGGACTCTCTAAAAGGTTGACAACTAACCTGGGAAGAGATAAGGGATCAAATTAAGTTCTTAAGTGGACTGTTAAATCACTTGGGTTACAACACAGGAGAAAAGAAAGCCAAAGGCAAACAAAAAAAATAACCTTAACTCTACTCAGGCATGATGCTCCAGAATGGACAAAGAGATTTGGAAAATCTGTGAAGGTACAAACATGTGAGAGGGTGTGAGGTCTCATACCAACTTTCTAGATCCCCCTTAATGTCTCCTTATAGTTCCGGTCTGGCTACACAGCCAATTAAAAAAAAAAGAAAAAAAAGTCTGTTTAGGGGATTTCATCTTTTTATTTCTGTAGAAATAATTGTTGTTAATGCTGGGGAATTTCTTCATATAAGGACTTTACCCTGAAGCAGAGGCACCTTTGAAAGAAAAACTCCTCACCTATTAAGGCAGGATGAGATTCAATAGAAAACTATCAGATATAGATATCCATTCCAGAAAGTATAGCTGGCGATTACTTTACTATTTAGGAGAAATGCAGAATTAGAGAACTAAAAATTTATCATGTTATTATATAGGTGGCTGTGAACAAGTAACATCCTGCAAGCCTTAGAAAATCTTCCTCTGTCTATGCAAGTAAATTTCTAAAAGAGCAGCTGCATATAATTATTTTTTGGAAACTTGGAAATGGGGGACAGATTCAATCCATTCAATTTTAACAACCTATTGGAGGTATCTCATAGGAGTCCACCAGAGACCTGAATCTCTGCCTCTGTCCCAGCGGTGGTGTGAGGGGGAGGCCAACAATGGAGCTCAGGGTGACCTCCTTCTTCATCTGGGCTCTGCAGGGAAGTGCTACAAGTCAGGTCAGATCAACACCAGGCCAAGTCTGCAAAGACTTACTTGAGTAATCAGTCTTGGCAAAGGTAGCGAATGCAACAGCTCCACTGAAAGCAATCAGCTGTCCTCCAGGTGAATATGCCACATAACCTGAGCAAGCATGGCAGGATTTAGCCAAATAGGAACATCAATATTAAATCTTATTTACATAAATATTACATATTACTTGCATAAAGCTTTGCAACAACAGGCCTCTGGTTATATAACCTCTCCCTGCACAGTCTACCCCCTGCAATAAACTTAGAAAAAATTCATTTAATACAGTACCATATGAACAGCCTAGTCCTTCCTCCAGGAGATACTTCACATGTCGGAGCACTTCATATACTTGTTACCAACAAGCACAGGCCCTTTTAGTACAAGAAAAATACTTTGGCAATAAAAAAAAGCAACAGGCAGCAGCTACAGACACTATTACTTAAATAATAATGACTTCAGAGTCACCTTTTAAAAGGTAAAATAAATAAATCCCTACTGCAAAGCCAACAAAGCAAAGCATTGTGAGCTTTCCTATCTGCAATACCAGAGCAAGACTTGAGCAGTTTTGGGGCTCTGGAAAAGGAAGTCGCTGATAGATACAAAGGGCCACCAGACAAAAAATGAAAGCAGTCAGTGCATGAACTAGCAACAGAGGGAAAATGTGGGGATTTATTTGACAACCCTTTCTACAACACCCACGAAGTCTGATAAGTTGTTGGGACTTTCCTCTGGAAAAAAAAGGAGGAGTCAAGTATGACTTATTTTTTAAGGATAACATGGAACTAAATCTCTTTTCCTCGATACTGCCAAAAGCCCCATTACAAAAAAAAAAAGCAGAAAAGCAGCAGCTATCTGTGAAGTGCTGCAAAGACTCACTCACTCACTCAGTGATTTAAAAACTCTAAACTTGTTTTCGTAAGGATCCTGCAGGAATTAGTCCATATGCTGTAGGAAAGGTGGTCACAATTCTCCTTGTAAACCAACTAGTCAGCTACCCTTTTATGGCTACGGCTGCAGCGAGAGGAACAGCACACCATGGCCAAATATGGAGCCAGGCTGAAGCTGCTGAAGCCATTTCTTCCGTTGGACCCAAGCCACTGATTCTGATTTTTTATTGCATGTTGCGTTGAGCTAGCCCAGATGTAATAAAGGCATGGAGATGCAGGAACACCCATGCCTTCCCTTCAAAATATTTCCTCTGGAAGTACTGCACAGCCTAATGAAATAATGACATTTGCAACAGGAACGATAACGCAAAAATTAGAGCAGCATTTCAGCTTACATCGCACCCCTCCTTGACAAGCAGCCCAAAGTAGTTGACAGTATGCAGAACATCACGCTGTGCTAGAAGACCTGATGTGCTCAGAAAAATAAAACCCATCCTCGGTTTGTGCTGCAGTGGAGGAAACGGGCAAGGAGCTCTCCCAGGAGTCCCCAGACAAAGCGGTCCATCACCTGAACCTGTGCAGCGCTGTGCTGAGCCGCCTGCCTGCATTCCAAAGGCGACAGCACCTGGCAGCATAGGTATTTAAAGGCAACAGCGCTGCTGAGAAATAAGTGCAAAGCAGGGCCACTCAGAGACTCGCAGGTCACCACCAAGACATTATTCGGCTCCTGTGCGGCTCAGCACCAGGCCCTGGCTGGAGGCTGGGTGCTGGGGTTCGGCTGGAGCAGTAAGGGGGCCTGTGGCACTGGTGGGCGCCCGGTACATAAGGGGACTACTGGAAACACGCTCAGCCAAACTTGCCAGGCACACTGGGGAAACAGTTTGAGAGTGAATTATATGAAGCCCTGGAAGCAAAATGCAGGGACTAAAAGCAGCTGGGCTCATCCAGAGATAACTTGGCCGATAGGTATAATACCTATCACTATTCCTTCACCTCTGTAATCAGCCTGAGGAAGGAAATTAAAAGCAAACAAGGAGACACAATAGCAATATCTCTTCATCAAACAAGGAGAAGCAAGTGAGAGCAAGAGGCCACAAATTCACAGTTGCTCTTCCCTGGCCCTACTTCTCAAAGACATCGCTTTGTCCCCCTCCATCCCCGCCTGTGCTCTGCCTTGTGCTGGCACAAGCATTTGCTCAGCTCTGTGGTGAGCCGGAGCAGGGGAACTAATCCAGGCTGAAACTAATCTAGCAAAAACGAATTACAGCACAGGGGTAGGAATGCATGGCCAGGGCAGCGGGAAGGGCAAAATCAGCTCCCTCAGCAGCAGTACCCCCAGGGGTCAACTTGAACTGGCTGTGAAAGATGGTGTTAAGAGTCTGTACCTGTGAGTGCAGCTGCTGTCATAGCAGGAAAAACAGTTCCTGTGGCCACAGGCACACGGGGACTTTAAGCTCAGCGGCTTGGATGCTTGCTAGCCCTAAAGACAAGAAAGCACAGAGCTCAGCATATGCAGCAGAGCCTGCTTGACAAGGTGGGTAAATATTCAAGCAGTTAGCTCTGTGCTGATGCAGCTACACAGTTAGCCGTGATTCAGTGCCAGCTCCGGTGCGTTTGCATCCATCATAGTTACCACAGAGAATTAACCACTGCAAGTATAGTTCAAGAACTACAGCTGGTCCCATTTCTTCAAATTCAAATTGATGTTCCAAATGCAAAAAACAGCAGGAATTTAAACATTGTTTTTTTCCATTTCTGCCATTTGTAAATAGCCTTTAAGAATGCTGAAAGGAGCACTGCCTCTCCAAAACCAGTCACAAGAAATGACTTCCTTGTATTAGCCTTCGATCTCCCTCTCCAGGCACGTCCGATTTAAAACAGCTCTCATTTGTGGTATAACCGTGTTGGCTACCAAAGAATTACAGCAGAAATAAGTTAGACCCACCCGTAATTACACATTGCAGTGCCTCCTTCACTCCGCAGCCTCTCTGTTCGTGCCCAGCTCAGCTCTAAGCTACTGCATTGTTTTTGCCAAACCTAGGGCTGAACCCGTTGCTGGCAGAAACCAGAGCAAACTGGGGGCTGTTAATGAGTGCTGACTCGCAATGGTTTCTCAGCAGCCATTACACTGTCAAGGCAGATCCAAGCGCAGTGCTCTTCAGCCACTGGAATGCACTATCCCTCGTCTTGACATGCTTCCTGCACCCGTGAGAGCCAAGGGAAACTGGCATCAAGCTGGGCTGGCTCCATACCAGCTGAAAATGCCCGGGAGCGAATATTCAGGTGCCCTGATAGGGTGCATTTAAGACCCTTATGTGCTCCTCAAGCAGTTCAAGGTGACCTCCACAAGGAAGGTCACCACAGTAAACTTCATCCTTGACAAAGGACGGGGTGGGGGGAGAAAGAAAATTAGAGAAATTAGTTTTCTGGTAATTAGTCTGCAACACAGTGTAAGTAAATGGTAGTTAATCCTAAATGAAATGCCACAGAGTAGACAGGAATAAAAAGAGAGTGAGAAAGACACACACACGCACGCACGCATGCAAAGGTTTGCAGTTAACTCCCAAGCGTACCAGGCTGTCTCTGCAGAGTCACTATGGAAGTAACAAACACTTACGCCATGCCAGGGGTGGATGCCATGTTCTCAGAGGACGGTTTGATTCTGCTATCAATTACACCACCCAAAACTTCGAGTAACTCCCTTTACATCCGTGAAAATGAGATCAAAACCAGGCCCAAGGTCCCTGCTCCACAAAGCTTTCTGTGTGCTGTTGACAGTTAAAATGATGAGTAAAGACATCAAACCTCAGGGAAAGAGGGAAAAATAAAGGTGACCAAACAGCAGGAAAAGGGGGTGGGGGAGAAGAAACACTCTTAGGAAAGCAATTATAGCTTCTCTTTCATGTTTCTTTCTTTACATTTAGTGGAGACCAAGGGTGTTTTGCTTTTAAAAGCCAGGTGTGGCAGTAGGAATGGAGAGAATCTGAGCAGAGATTAATGGGAGTTTCAGAGACAAAAGGAATTAACTGACTTTCCTCTAAAAGCTTTTAATGATACTCAGTCCAGGCCAGTCTCCTGACTTCTCAGGGTTGATACCAGTCTTTGGCTGGCAGGAAAGCCTGTGGGTGCTGTCCTACCCTGCCACACATATGAGGCTCTTCTTTTAGTAAAAGAGCACACAAAAGATTCTATGTAAGGGAACTGGCATCGCCATAGCTTGCTCCTCAAAAAACCTGCTAAGCCTGAAAACAGAAACCTAGGGTGGATCTGTACTTCCATTTCGAATTCAGCAGTCTCCTTTGGCAGTTGTGAAATTTCCTAACTCCAACCAGCAGAGCTCTGCCTATCAATAAAAATCAGAGAACCCGTTTGCACCGATGGCTCAGATACACAATGGAAAATTGATGCAAAATTCACCTTGCATATGCACACGTACACGCATCCGCATGCATGCGTGTGCATGTGTTCAAATTTAATTTTGGACAATACCTTCACACTTCAGGCTGAACGGTAAAATAGCCAAAACCAGAAACTGTCAATCGCTGGCACTAATTTAGCAATGCAAAATATGCCTAATACTGTAACTCCTGTCTTAGGGTGCTGGGGCTTGACTGGCTATCAGAAGGTGTGCAGGAATGGGCTAGAAATACTCTGAAACAAGTGGGGAGTGGAGCCAGTGGGGAAGGCAGGCATTTGCTTTTGCTGGTAGTAGGGACGCTCTCCTTCCAGTCTGTTTTCTGGCAACTAGGAACTCACCTGTGAGGGCTCTTTGTAAAGTGGCACTGCATAAATGCAAACACAATTGACCTTTCTGCACCACATAAATCAGCAGGGAGACGAAAAGCCCGGCTCCCCGCCTGCCCCCGCTGCTCTCCTGGGGCTTGCCATCCCAGGGGTCCAGGGCAGGCAGGGCTGAGCCAGCCCAGGTGGCTCCTGCGCTGGAAGGAGCCCCCCCCCCGCGCTGCCCCCCAGGCAGAGCCCCTGTTCTCATGGGTGCTCCTGGGGCCTGCTGGGACCTGGCAAAAGGTTTCTACCGCACAGTGCTCTTGGAGGTGCAGCTGAAGAAAAATGAAGGCTCTCGGTGAATTCGTAATCAACTGAGACTGCCGCATAAGGAGGGCTGCAGAATTCAGCATTGCTTTACCAATATGCTGACTAATAGCCTTGATTAAAATCGTAGGGCGCTTTTTGTAGCACGCAGGAGCATTAATTCCAGTTCAGTTAATTACCTGTGCCTAAAGAAATGCCCCTTGCAGCTTCAGCCAGGCCTGAAATTCTTTACCTCCACTCTTAAAAAAGGGTGCTGTATGCAAACACACAGCTGCCCCATGTCCCCGGGAACCAAGGTCCTCTCTGCCCCTTCCCACTTCACGCCAGAGGTAGGATGACGCCTGTACGGTGACTCTAGATCCATGGATGAAAGATGTGATACAAGGGCAAAAGATACACGCTGCCTCCATGACCTGATTTTGTCCTTTTCCATTTATCAGATGTTGGGGTTTGTAGCTTATGGCTGTTAGGGCTTCTTTTGTAAGCACTGCATTTTTAAATGGGAACTCTTGACTGTGCTGCAGTGGCAGCTGCCATCTTGCATTCATGTGCAGAGAGCAAGACAGCGAAGAAGCTCTGAAGAAGAATTCACATTACTTCTTTTTTTCTCCTTGTTTTGCGGTTGCATTTAAATATAAAATAAAGGTCATCCTGACTGAAAGGATAGAATTGCTCTATGGAAATATATAATGAACGCGCTGGACGTAAAAAGGGCAAACATCCTTTAAGCAAAAACACAATTCGAATTATATTTAAAAAAAAAAAAAAAAAAAAGCTTTTCCGTCCTCAGTTTCTTTTTGTGACTAGTGTGGGTCAAGGCTTGAGGAATTACAAACTCACATGAGCTGCCGCAGTTGCGGTAGAGGAAATACTTCCACTGCACAGGAGCTGCTTTCCTCTCCAAACTTCCCTAGTCACTAAGGGGAGAATTTTAGGAAATGATAGAGCTGTAAAATTTGGAGAAAAAAATTACTTTTGCATGTGGTTTGACCTGTTTCATGTGCTACTCAAACCTAAAATAATTAAGCATCTCCACTTATTCCTGTGAGGCTTATCCCTATTTGAAGGCTGTGGCACTTACAGAAAGAAGATTAAACACAGCAAAACGGAAGCCAGTGGCAGAAAGAGGTTCTGAGCGCTCATGAATCCCAGCCTAGCGCCTGTTGCCCCACTGGTGCAGACAACATATAAGCTGACCTAAAGAAATCATTTGGCCGTTTTGTGTTTTCTGCCAGGTGAGCTCTGCAGGAGGATGGTGCAGCCCGCTTGCAGAAGGAGGCACAACACTACTACTCCTCCGATGAGCAAATGACACCCTGCAGCCCTCTTCCAGCAGCTCTTCTTTGCATCACCACGCACAGAAAACGATGACCTTACCTGGTGAGATACAGCGCAAACCTATACCATAAAACCAGCAAAGGTCTGTTGGCAAAAAGCCAGGCTTGCAACGTCTACGCTGTTTGCAGCGTGGTTCCCTTTCTAGCTTTCCCCACCTCAGCCCCTCCAAAGACATTCCTGGGTAAGCAGCAACTGCTTGTTATGAATCAGAAAACGTTGATGTGACACAAATTGTGGAAACTGTAGCTCCATTGGGTGCAAACTCAGTGACACGTTGTTGCAGGCCAGGGTACACTTTAGAAGTTGCAAGATATATTTAAAAACCTACAGCACCAAGTAGAAAAGCAAATGTGAAACCTGATCAGCCCAGCCAAGAATTACCCCAGAGTTTGGAGAAACCCATTACAAAACTTGTGAGAACAATCACTTCTAAGCATTATTATGCAAAATTGAGTTTTCACTCAACACATTATGACAGCTCTTTCAAAAGGAGATGCGTAAAGACAGGAAAAGGAAGGAAATTAAAACAAATGGGACTTTCAGGTCATAATAAGAAGCATGAAAGAGAAAGATAAATCCCAACTGGAAAGAGGCTTTGAAGAATGATAATACTAACAGTTCAAGCACCATCTCTACTACCACTTTGGGGGCAAATCATTTAAATCTGTCTTATCAGTTGCATATAATGTACCAGTTTTTTTCTCTATTGGCATATTCTTAGGATTAGTGTTTATTACATTTGTTTTCCATAAATACAGTGCAGTATCTATACACTCAGAATATAATCCAATTAACACAATCATGCATACACATAGCAAATGATTGGAAATTTCCAAACACAGAGACTATGCAGTGTTGTCTGCCCCAGGCAATCTAAAAACTATGACTTACACTTCAAGCAGGAATGCGAGTAATTTTAAAATCTCAATTTAAAAAAAAAAAGAAGTTTGGAAAATTGTCTTGTGGAGATCTTAATTTATGTTCTGCCTTTTGAAACTTTAGGATTCCTATTTTGCAGATTTTCGTACAGCCAGCAGGATTAACAGATGCAGCCAGAATCTGAGAGTGAGAACTATGTCAGGAATTTGAAATAAATCATTAATCTCCGACAACTCTGGAAATGCTGAACTCAAGTGACATCCTCATTTATCTCATTTTAAATACATGTCACTCCCAGACTCCCGACTGGGTCTGTGCAGACCCAATAATCCCCCATAGGTGATTTCCCTAGTGAAAACGCAACATGCAGCAGACACTGGGCGCAAGTTGTGATGTCCAAACCGTTGTCAGCAGCAGTGAACGGCTGGCAAGCACCGAGGTCGGGGTTACCAACCAGCCCCACACCACCTCTTGGCCCGTCACTGCCTCACCGCAATACTCACTCAGGCAAAGAAAGGGAAAAAAAAAAGCAACCATGCGAATTTCCTAAAACTCATTTTCAGAGAGGAAACGGGAAGAGGTCCCTGCAGATGCTGCCACAAACCGGGATGTTGTCCTGCCGGGACTCTGCCTCCCTACAGGCCTTAGAATCCAAACATGGTTTTTTAGTGCACGGCAGCTTCAAGTCTGCTGCAGGTGCTGGCTGCAGGGCAGATGCTCAGCCAGTTGCTCCGCTGGTGGCAGCCCCTCTCCTCGTGTGCCAGTACTGGCAATTTGGGCAGGGTGTCTCACTCTGTGCAGGGAAAACATGAAATTTGGAGCAGCCTGGAGAAAAGGTCACTTGTGGATGCTTTCAGCTTCTGAAGTTTTCAGCTTTTTACCCCAAGAAGCAGGAGCGTGCCGCCAGCCAGGCTGTGTGTGGGCAGCAGCGAGCCCATCGGATGGGGCCCTGCCCTCGTGCCGTGGTGCCCAAAAAGCACATTCCAGCGCCCTGGCCCGGTACCAACAATTGGCTGAGGTCAGTGGGGCTATGAAAACACACAGCAGCAGAAAATCCACCCCTCTGTGCTTCTTATGCCCCCCTTGCAGCCCCATTATATTCATCATCCTCTGCTTTGAGACTGATCTGTTAATTACACAGTTCTTACAAGCTCTGCTCCCATCTTCCACTGAGACAAAGTCGACGTGTACAATAAACAAACAACCAAAAATAGGTAGGACCAGATCTCGACTGTACATGCCACTAGCTGGGGAAGCAGTCTTTTTGGTAGAGGCGATCTATAAGCAGCACTGAGTAGGTATTTCTGGGGGCGTGGAGAGTGCACAGCCTGCACTCGGAGTTGCTCACGCCAACACGAAGTACGGTGTTACTACTTCAAGAACAGCTTGGGAGACAGTGCTCCTTTACCTCCATCCCTGCAAATACTACTACCAGGAACATGTTACTCAGTGCTTCCTTCAAATTTACTCAGTATAAGCAGTGCAAAACACACCTACTGACACACTGATAGGAATTTTAAATTCTTCAGCATCCTCTCAAGCCCTTAACTCTGCATCTGTCTGAAAGCATGAATATTTCCTCCTCCGACTTTTTAAAAACTGCTCTTTTTTCTTTTTTTTTTTCCTGCCTACAGATTCTCCCAATGTCTCCATTTATCAAAAGCCCTTTTTCTTCTTGAGAGGAGCTTTAATAATCTACTATTGCTGCTATGGTACTTGCAGGTTCCTTCACCGCTCCCTCCTGCAGCTCCACGTTTCTTTTCCCGGGAAGAGCAACATCTGCAGAACTGCATACTAGTGTACATTGACCCTCGCCATTTTAGCTACGATATCGCTGCTCTGCCAAAAGCCTCAGGTCTTAGCATCACCTGATTGCAAGAGCCCCTGTTTTGATTTAAAACTAAGAATCTTTCTAGCTAATCTCACTGTAGAATAATAAAATATACTTTAATCACTTCAAAAAGTTTCAAGATTTAAAAAACAAACAATAACAAAAAAAGGCGAAACAAATCTCAGGTGACTTGGGCATGACTTCTGAATATCTGGGGTGGACAGCAGAGTGGAAGAGCTGTCTGCACATTGTCTCCATATCATGGCAAGTGTTCCTGGAGGCCCCATGAGCCGGGGAGCTGAGCATCACGACAATTACAATGATTACAACTTTCTTGTGAAATTGAGAACTGAAGAGAGGTACAAAGAGATTTAAATAGCATCCGATGAATCATGTGAGAAAGGTAGAGCCAAGCTACAAAACATCCTCTCCCTTCTTGGCTCCCTGCCTAGGGGCTGAATCTTACCATAACAGTCCTTCACAGATTATCTAGCAGCAGAGCATATAAATCTCCTTTTTTTTAAAAGCAGTAGGTAATCAATACCCTAAATAAGACAAAACCACGACTCTTGTTAGAAAATTGCTTTCTTAATAGAAGACAGGGAATAAATATTCCTAATAGGTACCTACTTGCTTTTAAATAATAATGACATCAGCTCAGTAATGTGAGATGCCTCAATTAGAGCCCCATTGTGCTATGAGATGTACAAACAGGTCAAACTGGTTCAAGCTATTCTTGTGATAATTTCAAAAAATAAAGAACAGAGCATGTGAAACCATCAAAATGCTGAATGTGAAACCTCCTCTAGCTCTGTCAGACATCTTGAGTTGAGAAATCCCCAGGAAAAAAATGAAGCAAACTGCTGGGACAGGCAGTCCTTAATAAAAAAAAATAAATTTAAAAGCCCCGAAAACTGATTTTGCATTAATTCTTGTTTCATGGGTTGCAAGGATGAAAGGCAGCAAAGGAGTGTGATTGGCGAGGTAACTCCCTCTTGATAATGCATGCACATGCACACAAATGCACATATGCACATGCACACAAATGCACTTATACACACACACACTTGCCCTCTTCTTACACGCAGTAAAGAAAATCACTCAGCTTTAATTTTCATAAGTAATCAAACGAGTCACATCTAGCCATAAATTAACATGATTAATACTGAAGAGCAATACACTCCTTAAAATTTGCACAAGGGCAGTTGCACACACAGTATTTTCAGTGTTTTTTAAATATAATTTTGCAAAAACGAAACCATCTCTCATCCTTCAGGGTCTGAGATATGAATGAGAGATGGTTTGTGCCAGCAGCCTCCAACACTGCAAGATGGTGTTTCCCAGGTCACTTTAAAAACAGGTTTGAAATATGATGGTAGAATGAATTCCCAAACCTCTTTTTATTTTGTTGCTAATTACACAGATACTCTGACCTTCTTTATTTTCTCCAAAGATAGCTTTGCATCCCCACTATGTACAGTAGGAGATGTAGAGCCTTCAACACTGTAGAGCTACATACAGCCTTCAACACAGCTCCAAAGATCCTGGAGGTTTAAAACACAGCAGCAGCTCAGGGTTCAGCTATTGTTACTAAGAGAACTGATAAAAATTTTTCCTCTGGAAAACAACTATGCAGAAAAATGGGTTTCTGCTTAAGGAATACTTTCTACTAAACTTCTGTTTTCTATTGAAAAATGTCAGTGCACTAAATCCCGTGGAGTACAGGTGTTAAATGCTGCTACAGTGAACCTGGGGAGCTATTTCCATGTGTTGCTCATGCTTTTGCCTCGGGCTCATGTCCTGCATCCTTCACAACTCCACATTAGCTGCGTGCCCGGGATGGGCTGTGTCCCTTTACCGCAGGGGAGCTATTGGTTTGACCAGGCTGAAGAGTGGAAGCCTGAAGCATCTATTAACTATGAAACTCACAAAGTGCCCTGGCAGTGTTTCAGAAGCAATATATTTAGGTGTTAGGGAAAATACTTCATCAAACCCTCACAAACTTTATGGGGGGGAAAAAAATCCCTCCATTTTCAGGTCCAATTACCATCATGAGAAGCTCATGTGATAACAGTACCAGTGCCAGGTAAAAAGCAGATAGGAGGACCTGCTCTCTGCCTGGGGGAGTTTGTGATCTAAGTATTTCACCACTGTCTGCCAAAGTAATATGCAAAGGTATGGTAAGAAAGATATAAGCAAATGCTTCCAATTTGTATATCAAATATTATTACAAAGTGCTGAGTCCTCTCATCCAGTGCCTCTCAGCTGCGTAATTCTATGTAGAAAACAGGGTTAAGGAGTGTCTTCAGGGACAGGAAAAGACTTTACCTACAGATCAACTGCAGATTTCACATCTAAAGTATGCTTGGTTAAAAAAACAAAAAAACTGCAGGCAGGGTTAGCAGCGCCGGTGGAGCAAATGAGTCAGAGGACAGCATGGAAGAGAAGCATGCACACAGGAGTAAACCAGTATAGGGATAAGGTGACTTGAGTGTGAAGGGGTGAAACAGTAAGAGCCATTCAAAAGTGGACAGCAACATGGCTATAGAGAGGGAGGTGAAAGAAGGACTGCTGTGGAAGAATAGGGGTAGGTTTTTAGGGAGATGCGTAAGTTCTAGGTGGACAATGGGAGCCTGGCCAAAGCTTCTATGGCATATGGTTTGGGACATGAGAGCAGGAGAAGCCAAAGGTGATCAAGGGCTTTTGGCATGAGAGTCAGGCTGGTGGAGAAGCAGGATGGTGAGGTACAGCCCCATGTTTCCAAAATAGGTACCTTTGGGCAGGTGTCACTGCAAAACTACCTCCAGCTTTCCACATTGAGCTCAAGCATTGTAAGGTGATAGGAGATCATCGCTGTACACTCTCTACTGCTGCAATCCTTGCAATGCTAGCAAAAACACCAGAGCTTTTTCTTTCCCCAGGGAACACGTGATGTTAACTTCCACGCCTTGCAATTGCTCCGCAGTCAGAAGGTCTCCTGGGTTATGGCGATCAGACCTACAAATTCTCCTTCTCCCGCCCTCCTGGCAGCGACCTCCCAGGAAAAGCTGTGTCCTGGCAGGTCTCCTTCCCAAAGACTTATCCATTACTAATGCCCATGACAGACGTAAACCACACGCCCGGGCAGCTGAGAGCAGGGCTGCTGGGACTTTCAGAGAGCGATCATCACAGGTTGGTGTGCGGGAGGTTCAGGAAGAAACCTCTGTGTTCCAGTGCAGAGATGTGCCAGGAGTACATCCAGCAGCCCTGACCTTAAGTCAAGGAAAGAAAGAAACTTGTAGCCGCTTCATTCAACAAGAGTCTCTTAAATTAAGAATTTAAGAGAGCCTTGGGTCTGTCTTAGCAATGGAAAGATCAAACTTTGTCATCAGATCTGGAGAGACTACAGCAAAACAGAAGCTGGTATTTTACAGGGGGATCTCCTAACTCCCATGTCAATCCACATGTGCAGTTACTTAGTTCAAAGGAGGAGAATAAACACAGGCACCTTCGACAAGGAACAAAATGACACCACCACCATGAAAAACTTTTCCCATGAGTAACTTGGTCCTTTCCTGCTCCCGGCCCTGCTGTGCAAGGAAGGAAGTGCCGAGCAGCTCCGTCGGAGCAACCAGACTATATCACAGCTTCTCTTCCATGGCTGAATTCAGGTCACGCCTCCACGATCATTAATCCTGGCTCTTTGCTCTCAGTACACATTTGATCTGGATCAGCCCAGGGCACATAATCACATTTAAGATGAATTAGCTAGAACACATGATACAGAGTTTATGCTGGCCTCTCGCCAGCTGTGGGAGGACAAATGACACTTGATCCCGCATAAAGCCTGCCAGTACAAAGTTACCCCGGTGCTGTTTTTGGAACAAATGTGAACCAGCAGAGCCACTTCGGTCCCCTGGAACCAGCCTGGTGCACAGACCGGTTACTGCATTTTTTGATTCAGTTAGTCAGAGGCAGACCTACTAAGTCTGACTTAATTACGAAGTCAGGGTAATCAGACTTACTCTTAGTTAAATCACATTTCAGATCTTACAGCAGACCTGGCCCACAGGCTAGGAGGATCTAAATTCGCCTACCTAGACTGGGTGTAAACAAAGACATGGTGCCTTCTTAGTTTTGTCTCCTTCCTTGCTGAGTCTGCTCAGGGCATATCCCACGGTTCTCCCGTACTAGAGCAAGCAAAGCCACGCTCTAACTCCTCCCTCTGCATTTTGGAAACAAATTGTCTTACCCTTTTGGATGCATAAAAGAAAACTAGAAGACTGTCTCTTGACACACAGGTGATTTAACCTGTGACTTTACTGTTGAGTTTCTGCATCGTCAAACTAAATATGGGAGGAGGAGGTGGGATGAGAGACCTCCTGTCCAGTGCTTACTATTTTATTGCACCAAAACAGTCACTGACAGCTGCTATCTCTGCTTGAAAACATGTTCCCAAAACATCTGCTGTGCATGCCAGTGATAACCATTTTAAAGTATCATATACTCTACGACTTTAATTGAGCTCAACATAGTAGTTAGCTCAAGTATAGAAAACTGGCAAGTGTTCGAAGTGGAGTGTGTATATAGACAGACAACACAATGCAGTTTTCCTGCTAATGTCTGGGTGACAATACCTACACATGCCATTCCAACATGAGCTTGTAACCAAATGTTTTCATATTCAGATTAAAAATAGAAGAAGTTTTCTGAAACAATCATTGCATAAGTTATCTTTTACTAGATGCAGTTAAATTGTACTCAAACTTCTTAGATTGGATCCCTAACAGATAATTAGGAGGAAAAACATAAAGTTCTAGAAAATAAAAGCTGTAGGTGCCTCACATGGGGATGCTCAGAGAAGCGAGGTAAGTTTGAGCAGGGCCCTGAACAGCAATTCTGCTGTTCTTCTTGTGGCAATGAAGGGAACAAATGGAAGAGAAAGGCAGAGACACAACCTGCCTCATCTCCTGGCCTCCTGCTTTGCCTTGTCCTTTGCCTTAGTTTCCTTTCCCGAAGTAGGATAAATAATTTCTATCCTCCATCTTGAACCATATAATTCTTTTATTTCTAAGGTGTGATAACATTTCATTATTCCTGCCAGTTGTAAAAGAAAGCTTTCAAGGACCTTGGTGAAACATCTTCTGTTCTAGCCTAGCTGATTCATGAGATAATCTGTTCTTAATATATACAGCCTGTAGCGCTTAAGTTTTAGATCAGCATAATATTCATTCCTTTCTGTGACTCAGTGGAGGCTGCAAGAGATGGTGGAAGGAAAAATAGAAAAGTATTTCTATAGCAGGTTATTTTTATTAGAAAATAGTGTGTTGTATAAAAACAGCCTTATTGAATTGAGGTGCTCAAAGCAATTCCTGCAGAGTAAGATTATAGTGAGCAGAGTGCAGGTGAGAAGGTCAGAACTGCAAACTAAGTGCAATTTATTCCACTGGTGCAGAAACCTAGGAATGTACTCCAAGGTAATCATAAACATGTGTGATACAAGTATCTCACGTGCATAGATGTACATCCCACCACACAAATCTTGAACTGTACTCAAAGGCAGTAACGACAACAAGCATAGTAAAAAGTATGAACTTCTAGTCTCCTCACAAAATTGTAATAGCTGACTTTCAGCACAAGTGACAAGAACAACTACATGGCTAAAACCACTAAACTCATCATAAGTTTAAATAAAGCATTTACTGAAAAAAGTAAAGCGTGCAGGAAAAAAGGATGTGTTTGGGTGTGTCCATTTGAATTCACAGTAAAACCCAAGACACAAAGGAGATCAGCTTGAAAATAAAACCCAGGTGGTACATTCAGTGTACATAGGTGAAACAATACAATGCAGTGGAAGTAAACAGGTATAGGGATTAAAGCCAATGCAAAGGGGAAGATAACCCATCCATAAGCTGCCCAGGGGAAACAATGTATGAGATCATACTGAAATTTTAGCTGTTTGGATGCATGGAAACCAGGTGAACCATTTCTGCAGAAAGAATGATCTCATGTTCATTAAGAACCGAGCTCTCACTGCCCAGTTGCTACCTGCCTCAAGCTCATCTTGGATTAACACTATCTGCTACAGATGTGGGCAAGGGAATGTGCAATGAGGGAGTCTCATTAAAAGCAGAGTTCATTGGCAGTGGTTTGAAAACAGAGGGGATGAGGATGGGGAGAGAAAGAGAAAGAGAGCAAGAGCAGTAGGTAGTTACGTCAACAAGCCACTCAGTGCAGTCTTGTATTTAGTGTGAAGACTACACTGCTCTATACGCAAAACCGAACTGTCCACCAGCAACTATTTTGACCAGTGGCTGCAATAAAATGTAGCCAGCCAGCAAAAACACATTTATATATATTGACTCCTCAACAGTTACTCAAGATCAAAGCAAATGAAGATGGGGTGGACTGGGAAAGGAGGTTTTTCTGCTTTATTCTGGGAAAAGAGGGTTTTTTTTTTCCATTATTCCACAGCTCATTCTATATATAATTTTCTGAGTGGCATGTTCTTATCCATAGCAAGTTCATGGTTTGTCATCTCTAGTCATGCTTAGCCTTCCATTTTTCCAGTGGAAGCTAGATGTGCAAGTCTTGCCAGCATACATGGCATGCCCATCAGCAAAAGACCGCACAGACTATGTTCGCTTCACTGGCATTTTATCACATTAAAATAGCTGTGAGACAAAGAAATCCAAGAGTTATGTTAACAAAAATTTCTACTCACCTATATTTTCCCCTGCTTTAAAAAGAAAGACAAACCAAAAAGACTACAGATACAAAGATCAACGCTGCAGAAAAAGGCCCAAAGAAACCCAACACATGGTAGGTTTCTTGAAAGAACAATCCCTTTCTCTGAAGAGCATCTGTAATATAGTATGTCAGTCAGAAACTGGAATTTCCTGCAAATAATTTAATAAAAATAATTTGACAGCCTTCCTTCAAATGCTGCACATGGTTTAGTTGCATTTCTGTTTCTGGATCCCTCGATCAATCAAGGAAGAAAACTGACTGGCTAGACTTGCTCTACTGAAAATGAAAGATGAACTGAGAAACTCATTTATTTTTGTTGGAGAAAGAAACACAGACAGACAAACTGACCAACCAGCCAAATCAGGCCACTGGCCAAACCAATTATTTGTGTCTTGCCAGTCATTTCACTCCACACTTGTTCCTCTAACAAAACTAAGCAGCCTGTTCACACAGTTATTTGCCTAACAATGATAAGGCAATCCAAACTCTTCTGGATTGTTTTCAAAAAAATTTTGAATCTAATTTTATATTCTGTTAATTTTTAAAAAGAGTTGGATGCTTTCAGGCCTCCACACTTACTAATACCTATTAAACAACCACAATGAAGCTGACTTGCAGGAGAAAATGTCTTCTCAGCTGATGAAGACATAGAATTTGGCATTTCTGGCTTGTGGCTGGAGAGGAAAGTGATTTCCTCTACAAATTATGCTTCAGATGTTCCACTATCCAAACCAGAACTACACAGTACGCACAGGTAGGGGAAGATTGAAGAACAAGACAAGATCCTACTGGACACAACTAGAGGGTTTACACTTGATTTATGGTCTCACAGCCTGAGAACATACCTCACTAGTGCTGCTGCTATAGTAACGAATCCAGACTGGTATGCAGGTTTGTGGTAATAATATTTGTTGAAAGAGTTTTCTCAGTTGCATATTCACGCTTCTGCCTTTTTTTGGCATATCTCTAAAGAAGATCAGTGTATGAAAGCAAGAAATGCAAAATTGGAGGGGGGAAAAGGCTTTATAAGAGAAACACATAAAACTCTGCAGTTATTTCCCTGAAATTAGGGACCAAAATGTGGGAACCTCCTGGGTATTTCAGTCACCCTTTGGGCTTTGAAGAGCCTGACCTGGAGGCAGAGTCCTCCCAAACTCAGAATATCGGCAGCTTTCTAACTGAAGCAGCAGTGAATGGGAACTGAGGGGAAGAGAGCAAGACTCAGTTTATTCAAGTCCAAGTTCATCCTACGGCACCAGTGACTCAAACCCTTATGTACCTGCTTTTCTTTAAATGCTACAAACAGCCCCTGCTTATGCAGTGAAATCAACAGCAAAACTCCCATCACCTGTATACACAAAGTTATCTGTGTGCTTTTGCTGTTGTGTGGACAAAGATTAAATCCCCTTTATGATACTGACCCACGGACCAAAAAGAAAGAGTCTGCTGTTTGGCTTTGATTCAACAAATCCCCTTATCCAGAGAAGATCCCCTGTACTTGATGGCAGTATGTGTGCTCCTGATCTGAGATCTTAAAAATATCCCTTAATTATCACAACATTAAGGGTATGGAGGTTAATTAAAAAGCAAATGAGGACACTCCATAAAGGTAATTCCTGTTACTCTGACCTGTAAAGGCATGCAATGCTTTTGCTCTGATTTTAGTTAAATATTACCATGGCCTCTTTAAGAATACAGCATTCAGCACAGAAACATAGGAATATGCTTTCATTTCTAATGGACCTAAAATTGGACCATTTTAATCTAATATTTCAAAAAGAGCCATGAATTTGGGAATCAGTGAAGAATGGCATTTGTCTTTACTTACATGTTTTATAATACATATTTTCAATGTTTTCTATTACAATATGAGATAATCAATCTGTCACTTTATTCTTTCACTTCTATTCTCTGTTTCTGTAGAGCCACAAGGAAGAACAAGCCCCCTCCACACCTACTCACACTAATTATCTTTCTTGGCGCTGATGTCTCACCCACAGTGATAAGCTGAGAAATGTGAATCTTTGACTCACTGAAAAAGGGGAATGGAGACCCATGCAGCTGGTCTTTGGTTCAGTTCCTCCATACAGGCCACTGGCCTAAAACTCGACCAGTGTGAAAAAAATACCTTTCATGGACTGTAGATCATTAGCACATAAGAAGAGAGGAGTAAGAAATGGCATGGCTTTCTGGAGCAGGAAAAAAATCTCCAATCTGGCATAAAGAAGAGGGAAGACTCATCACATACAGGACAATTTACCTTCTTCATCAAGAAGAAATACAGTCTCTGCACAGCAGGTTGTTTCTTCAAGGCCAAAAAAAAGGTACCAGCACTGTTCCTACTATCATAGCTACTGCAGCTCAGAGAAATGAACCATCCACCAACACATCTCTTTGAAGAAAACCCAAGGCACTGCATCTTGGTGCAGGAGGTCTGAGCCATTTCTTCAAGCTTTTTACCCTTTCATAAAGAAGGACAGCTACAACATTGCTCCATTTTGAGTACATCAGTTTTGGCCTTTGATTTTATGGCAAAGCACCAATGTATCCTCCCAGTTATAAAAACTTGTCATGCCTCTGACATACTAACTGGTTTGGAAAGGTGAATATGGTCTAAGTGGCCATTAGCAGTCAGCTCCCCTTAATGAGACTGAGCGATAACAGTGATAAAAGAGGGGGTAAGGAAGATACTATACTAAAGTACTGCCATGGTTTAACCCCAGCCAGCAACTAAGCACCATGCAGCCGCTCACTCACTTCCCCCCCCCCCGCCCCCAGTGGGATGGGGGAGAAAATCGGGAAAAGAAGTAAAACTCGTGGGTTGAGATAAGAACGGTTTAATAGAACAGAAAAGAAGAAACTAATAATGATAATGATAACACTAATAAAATGACAACAGTAGTAATAAAAGGATTGAAATGTACAAATGATGCGCAGGGCAATTGCTCACCACCCGCCGACCGACACCCAGCCAGTCCCCGAGCGGCGAATCCCTGCCCCCCACTTCCCAGTTCCTAAACTAGATGGGACGTCACATGGTATGGAATACACTGTTGGCCAGTTTGGGTCAGCTGCCCTGGCTGTGTCCTCCAGCTTTCTCGCTGGCTGGGCATGAGAAGCTGAAAAATCCTTGACTTTAAACACTACTTAGCAACAACTGAAAACATCAGTGTTATCAACATTCTTTGCATACTGAACTCAAAACATAGCACTGTACCAGCTACCAGGAAGACAGTTAACTCTATCCTAGCTGAAACCAGGACAAGTACCCTGAGTCTGGCAGAAATTTTTAAAGCTAAAAGTGGGACTCTGGTTTCTTTCCCCCACCCCCGAAAGAGGTCAAGAGCCAAACCAGGAAAATATAGAGCAGTAGGATTAACATCTGGCACAGGAAACCTTTAAGGGATGTGACATGAGAACACCTGGAAAGACAGTTTGATTAAGGACAGCCAGCATACATTTAGACACAGGAGGTCATGCTTAACTAACCTGCTGGATATCTTTGAAGATAATGCTGCCGTGGCAGATAAGAAAAACATGACAGATGCTGTATGGCACACTGAGGTTAGATTTTTCAAACAAAGTTTTGACAAGGTCCAGCATCAAAGATGATTAATGGAGACAAACAGAAAGTTATGGATTGCCAAGTAAAAGGACAGAACAGTGGCTGTGGAACAAGAGATAACATCAGATATTGGGTGGGAGCTTTACACTGGGAAAAGGGTACTGAGTGGAGGGGTCAGATTTACAAGGGTCATCCCATCCCACTTGCCCCAAACACTGTTTCCGCATCAGCATCTACCAGACAAAAACGTTCTCATGACCTACGCTGCCTTTGATTAAGATTCTTACATTACGGCAGCAGTGAACAATGGCCTTTACAGTTGCTTTTGGTTCACAGTACTGAGTTTGTACTTGTACACTGATGTCAATACAGAAACACTGAAAAGAATATCTTTACACACTGTTCTAGCTCTCATACTAGGAAATAAATCTAGGCTGAGCACAGTCAATGCAGAAGAATTTGGTTCACTCAGCAAATGTAGCTCAACACAAAAAGCACAAAATAAATTAATCCCTGAGAAAGGAATCAGGCAAAGCTGTATATGTTAAGTACCATAACGACATGACACTTTGTAGAGGAAAAGGATTTTGAGGGTTGTAGTGGAAAAAACATAATTAAAGCCACCAATATATGGCAGAACATCAGAAAAAAGGAAAAAAAAGAGAAATGGGATACAAACTTGTGTTAGTAGAGATACAGCAATAACAACTAGAAATCAGTGGCTTGTTCTGGAGATGGATGCTTAACAGATGCTCTGTATTAGTCACTATATCACAGTGAGAATATCATTGCCTCAGAGGGTGCAAGAGCGGGGCAACAAAAAGTGAAACCAGATCTTGACTCTTACCAGGCCCTAAATTATTAGGTGGGTGAAGTGAGGGCATGTTATGTTTATTCTCATTGGAAAAGAGAATACTTTGATGTGACCTGGTAGAAGATTTTCAAAATCATGAAAGGGGGTGATCAAGGTAACCTCTACCAACCTAGGGTGGAGAAGCAGGGGGAAAGAAGGGAAGGGATGTCAAAACAGGCTGCAAACATTTCAAATAAAACAACTGCGAGTAAACAGGGAAGTTGTCAGGCAGAACTGTTTCAGCTGAAGGATAATAAACATGTGGAACAAGTTACCAGGAGAGGCAGCTGAAACAAACGTTGTAGATGAGCTCAAAAGACACCTGGACGTGTTTCAAGAGAAGAGAGGGATTCAGGGATTTTTGTGAAAACCAGAATGTTGGGATTAAGCTGCACCGTAAAACGGCAGGTACAAACATACAAACCTTCCCTCCTGCAGCTTCTTTTGGCCAAACCATTTAAATCGAGAAGAGCTCTTCTCCCAGAGCTACAAATAGCTCAAGGCTGTAACAAAGGCAGAAAAGAGCTGCAGGAGTGTCACCGAGTCCCACCGGCAATGACCTCCTCAAGCACAAGCTATGCCTGCTGCTGCATTTGCTGCACGGCCCCCCGAAACACCGGCTGAGGTGCAGGAGGAAAGGAGCGACCAGGAACAACCCTGTGCTCACTTTTCAGGGGGAACTTCCCAGGTCCTCAGCCTTTGAAGCCCTGAAATGGTCAGAAGGTTTAAGAGGCAGGTTTCCTGCAACCCCAAAGTTGCCACAACCCCAGGTTGCCACAGACACAGCCAAAGGCTCCTAATGGCGGGGGGCTGGTGTAGGTCTCCTCACTGCTGAGGGTCTGTTGCAGGGACCCTAACAGCTGTCTGTTCACCTGTCATCTTTACTGCATTTTCGGTTTAAAATATGGAAGAAAAAAACTGCTGGGCATGTGCACTCTAGAAAGATACACACTCACCACTCCCATCCCGAGGCCAGGATCTGATCAACTCCATGTTGGGCATCAGCCCAGAGTAACTTCCCTGCAATACCAACAGCTATGTGATGCAGTTTGGACCAGAATCATGTCAAGGTAAACAGGTTAATTAAAAGTGGGTAAATAAGGATCTTAACTCTTCCTGTTTAAATACCATCCTCATTTTAGAATAGCCACCTCAGAATTAGCTTCAAATTTGTTAAGAGAAAAAAATTAGTGCTCCCTGGTCTAGAAATTTACACCCACCAGTTTAGCTTCAAGCTATTTTTTGTGAATGAAATATAGCGTGCAGAAATTAGGTGTCTGTTTTGGAAATATTTGCATGCTTCTAACAGGGAATTCACCACCATGGAAATATTTTTCACCACTTTATTTTTATATTTGCTGTTAGTTGCAGAAAAATGTGACCCTGAGACTGAAACAGGTTTTCTCTTCTGATATTTCTTCTTCTATTACTTGACACTCTGATTTCTTACTCAAGCAACAATCATTGGTTCCTAACAGTTATTTCATTTTAATATGTTATTAAAAAAAGCAAACATCAGAGCTGTTCAGAAAAGCATAAATAGCAACATGAGTATCGCAACTGCATAGAAGGGGAAGAATAAAGCAGATGAAGGAACTGTCCTGTCAAACCTGGGCATCCTGTCCTAGCTACAGTCATAACAACAGAGACAGGATTTAGAAGGCACAACGTTAAAAATACGTGGTTTTTTTTAAATGTGTTACTGTTCCTTCAGACAAAGCTTAACCAGTGAGGCTACCTTCAAATATCCCTTGGATGGGTGTGTTTAGCTCCTTCAGCAAGCACTGAATCCAAACAACCACTTGTTCGAAAGCCCAGTCAGTATTCTCCTTCCACCTGCAAACCAGAGCTGTATCTCCCAGCTTGCTTTCCTCAGGGTGCCTGCGGTATTTCTCTCCAGGAGACCTGCTGTATAATTCACATCAAGTGTGAAAGTCCACTGAGCTTTTCTAGTTTGCAAATCTCGTGCAAAGGTTTCCTTCTCCCTCCTGATCATACCCAGCTCCCCAGAAAAGGCCTTTAACTGGCTCCAGTCATCATGCTATCACTGACAGGGATAGCTGACAGAGACTTCTGGGGAAAGTTAATATTATTAGACAGGGTATGAAAACAGTTAACACTATTTGGGGTAATGACAGACCACATTCCCTGCAGGTGTAAATGGAATTTTGACCATTTATGGGAAGAGGGAATTTGGATTTTGGAGCATGCTGTCAACCCTGCCAGCCTCTTCCACATATGCTTCAGCACTCACTATGGAAACCTCAACAAAGACCATCTTTATTTAGAACTGTAGGTAAGTCCCTTCCAAATCCATCCATTCTTTCATTAGAAAGTTCACATCTGGGTGATATTACTGAGATGACCAGATTAAACACCCATCACTCCCATTGCCTACATAAGACAACTGGCATTACTCAGGCCAATTGACAACCGCTAAGGAAACCAAATGATGGGCTATGGCATGCACTCTTCTGCTCAAATGTTGCTCTGGAGTAAGCAATTTCTAGTAAAAATGTATATTTTACATTTGTTCCTTGTTTGCAACAAATTTTCTTCATGTCCAAGATTTATTTAGGATATGTCTTTTGACTGCAAGGACTGGGAGATTAATTGCCGTTTTCCTGTTTTAATTATCCACTGATAAATTATCTTGATAATCATGATGACTATGCTGCGTTTTGTACAACTAGGTGTTGCTTGTGAAATGCTCCTTCCGCCTTTCTAGAAGGCATTCTGGAAGAGAAACAGGAAGCATATCTCCAATGAGCAAAATGAAGGACATATAACTGACAGATGGACTGACAGAAACATTGTAAAACAAGATGAGAAAGATTAAGTCTAAAACCACATAGCTGGGTCACCATCCATTATACCCCAGGCTACTCTTAACAAACTCCTGATGACCTGAAAACCAGAAACAGTTTGATAAATACTGCTGTGAGACAGGTGCCCAGGCTGGAATCTAAAATAATCAGATAATGTCCCTACCACAATTTCCATCAGTAACAACTGCTTGTTTCCAAATATGTAAAAGTATAAATGTACCTACATATATATATATATAGCTCCAAAGTATGAATCTATTTTTGAAAAAGAGGAGGAGCAAAGTTTATTGTTCCATATTGGCATAGCAACCAGCAGAGAAACACATCATCTACTCCGCATGGCAGGAGCGCATGGAGCCAACCAGTTGTGATAGAAATAGGAACAGGCAAGGAGCCTGCTGAAAGGCAGCGGTGGGGCTGAGAGGCTTCCCTTTCCCACCACTCTCCATATCGTTTGGTCCCAGCACAGTAAAGGAGGCTAAATGAGGAATTTTTCCCCTCCAAAGCAGCCTCTACAGCTTTATCATAAAGGAAATATAGCTTGGGTGAATTAGTATCACCCCGGTGTACAGCAGAGCTCTGAGAAGGTGGGCAGAATTATGGTTATAATGAACTGTCTGCACCAAATTTTTTGCTTCCCTACAGTAAGTGTCTATAAAAAGCTCTGACTTCCTTTTAAAGAAAATAAAAATGAGGCACAGAAAAGAGTCTATTCTTGCTTAGATGCATGTGCAGGCTGATGGCCAAGGACAGCAGTGAGAGCAAAAGCCTTATCAAAGTTTAAAAAAAAAGAAGTAAAAAAAACCCAACCAAACAAACATATCCCAAGATACATGCTTAACTGAACCCACTGTGACACAGTATCCAAGTTCCTGTCCTTTCCAACTTCCTTCACTGCTTATTTGGGGCTTGACTGTGCTCTGGTCTTGCCAGTCTGCCCAGGGGAGTCCCAAGGGATGCACTTTCCCACTCCTCTGCGCAGGACTGGAAGAAAAGGCGCCGGAAAAGGAAAGCTAGCGCCACCGAGCCACCCCATTCCGTTGCAAGTCAATGGGCAGCAAGGGCAGGAGCAGACAAAGTACAGCCATTCCCTCTTGCCCTCTCCAGCCTGCCACCCCACGAGCTGTCTGGCCATGAGACAGGGAGCAGACACCATGCCTGGTGGCATGATGCCCTCCCTCTCCATCCTACCCACCATGGCGCACGGAGAGCAGGAATGGGAGGGCTGGGGATGCCTCCAGCTGCCAGTGCCCCACTGCGGCTGTGCCTCCTGGAGTGGGAAACAGCCCCTTCCCCCCAAGGAAAAGTCGGGGGTTTTGAGACCGAAACCTTGTACAGCAACAAAGGTACAAGTGGTATAAATAATCAATGTCAATAGAGAAAGTGCAGGGGAAACGTTCTGTTACAGCAAATCGGCACCTATGTCCTTCATGAAAAGAGCGCATGAAAAATATCTCCCCTGTTTCTTAATGGGAATAACAAAAAAATATATTTAATTTTACTAGAGTAGTAAAACAAGCATAAATATTCTCTCTCCATCTTCATAGTTAGCATTTTACAGAATGATCAATGCTGGCACGTCCCCTCCTCCTGCATGTCCCAAGAGATAGTTTAAGGAACCTTTTAAAATGAACATTTCTTCATTCATACACAGAATGCACATTCCAGTGCTGCTGTACAAATGCTGTGATGCCAAGAAACAACCACATGGTTCTCCTATTCAGGCTGCTTTTTTAAATGGAAAACAGAGTTTTATCCTGAAGTGTCTGCTTTTGGCTGACATTTTTCAATTTTCATAGAAATCCACCAAAGATATTCTGGCATCCAGAAAGCGAAACAGTTCAGTTCTGAGCTAAAAATTGAAGTTTTCCATTTGGAAAGACTGACAGATATTGTTTTGATGTTTTGATCCAAAATAAATTTTCAGCTTTCCTGCAACAAGACGTTGTTTGGTCTTGACTCTTGCTTTAAACCAGTTTCCTCCCTTCTCTCTCACCAGAGCAGCCCATGATTATTTGTCTAAATAATTCAGTCTCTTTCCATGACCCAGGCTCTTTGCCTAGTCAATGTAGCTCTGACCATGCAGCAACACCCTGCCATTCCCCTCATGCACATGCAAGCTGTGATGCATCAGGGGGATGCAGGCCAGCTGGAGAGCCTGGTCAGCAGGTCGGATGGTATGGGAAAGGAGATAAGCCATTACCAGAAAAGGCGGCATGATTCAATAAACGCAAGGAATTGTTCTGGTTTTCCTGGTGGAAATGGCTTTTATTCCTTTGGGGGGAAAAAAGGAAAGCTTTCTTTGCCCTATTCCCTCTCTCCAAATTACATCACCTCAGCCCAGAAAACAAATGTACTTAGGCACCTGATTAGTGGGAGTAGGACATACAGGTATTTTTGTGCAGCTGGGCCTATACTCTTAAACTCAGTTGCAATGCTCCCCCTTTACACACATCATATCGTGTTGCACCGTAATGGGTTAGGGAAGGGATTTCCAGATCTCCCTGAGAAACCAATTTAGTCCTGAAGGCAAAGAAACTGAATGAATTAATGTTACCTCAGACTATACTAATTGCATTAAAGCCAAGGACCTGGTTAAGAAACAGTAAGACGCAATTCAGGCCTCCATGACAAAGCTGCCTCTAGATCTCTCTGCTGTTTGTACACTTCTGTTGTGTTACTTCACCTCTCCCTGCTCCAAAGGAGACCAGAAGCTACTGAATGATTGAGAAGGAGGTTAGTCTGGAAAACAAGAGCTCAATTCTGCTGCCCAAAGCGACCCAAGTGTCCCAAGGAAGTTACAACTCATACAGTTCATGCAACAGTTCAGCTGTCATTAGATTCATTCACAGGGAAGCTTGACAAGCCAAAATGACAATGTCTAGAGAACAAGCAAGGCTCAGTGTCCCCCTCCTCCTCTTCCCCCACTTGTGTCAGGCCTGCTCGTTACGTCTGGTGGTGGCAATTAGTTTCACCAGCTGCAATGCACACACCCATGGAGGCAGGCACTATACAAACGCTGTGGGAGCTCTCCCAGCCCTTTAGGGTGCTACGGCTTGGGATTGTGTAAATGGGTACAACAGACCCTGCTGGGGGAAAGTGCAGAGACATGAACCAGCTTGCCCAAAATCACAGGGTAAATCCACGGCTTGGCCAGACCTAGGATACCAGTCTCCACCCCCTAATGCCCTGACCACAATGGGACTGTACGCCCAGCAGGAAGAGAGCGTGGGGAGGGCAGGTGTTTTCATGGGACAGTGCACTCCCTTCCCTCCCAAAGTCCATCCCATCTTCGTTAAGGCCATCTCCCATCCCAGCCCTGCTGCAAACTCCAGGTTGGCACCAGGGGATCTGGGCTCCCCTGGCAGCGGCAGCGCTGGCACTGCAGTGCCCTCAGGGAGCCGGGGCAGGTCCCCAAACTACTCTCAGGTAGGTCCTCTAGCAGCCACTCCAGGGTTAACACAGAGCCATGTTCACATTTTGTTTCCTTGGTGAGGCCTTCTGACACACGCTTGAAAACGGCTCATTTGGAAGACATTAGGATTTTGGGTGGAGATGTTGCACATGCCCTGGACCAGCACTCAGAGCTTTAGGTTTTCATTTCAAACCTCTAGAAGCAAGAGAGATGGGATTTTCCCACCCCTTTGCTTTCCTTGTAAAAGTGCTTTCTAACGACTTTTGCAAAGCCAGCTTTGCCTGCAACGTGCAGGTCTCCTGCATCGGCTGTTTCAACACGCGGAGAAGTTACAGCCCTTCACCTGGTCTCCGCCCCGACGCCTGTAATACACAGCAGCCACCAGCACTCCTGCCCTGCCGCCACAAATCTTTGGTGAGATATGAGCCGGGTGGGAGCGGGGCAGCTGAAGATTAAGCGATGGAGAGATGCGCCGTGCTGCCTGTGCCGTGGGCTGTGAGAAGTGGGTCAAAACCCGGCCGTCACACACCGCCCATCTGTGCCACGCCAAGGAAAGAGATGCACAAAGCTTTCAAGGCCAGTGGGTGTTGCCTTCTTAGCGGACCATGACATTGGTGCTTTTTACAGGCTTTATTTCACAACAGCATGAAAGAAGCAGAAGGTGGGGTTAGAAAGGACCACAGAAAAACAGTAAGCCATCTTTTATTTACACTGAGAAAAACAATGAGAAGACCAGAGGGGAGGATCCAGCCTTCCTAACACACATGCCTTAACTCCTGAGGGGGAATGGGGATGACTTCCCCTAGAAACACCCACCTCTCCAACAAATACACAAGGAGCCCGTGTATTTGCCCAGAGGACTGCTTCACTATCTGCCTAAGATAGAGCTGGGTGGGTCGATGTCACTCTCATGCACTCCTTCCAAGTATCCACTATAAAAGGCCCTTAGTCATATTAATCCTTCTGCCCCGAAGAGTGCAACATCTCATCATTTTAATGAAGACTGCAGCATAAGGCACATATCTGTGTTGGCTGAAGTAAGGCTGCATGAACAATATCAGCTCTGGTGTTTCCACACATATTTTTCATAACCTTAATTGTATTCTTTCCATAAAGACATTTGTAGTTTTGTGCTTTCCAGAGTTTTGAGGGTTTGGGGTTTTTTTAGTGCGTAAGATATTTAATAATAGATGCCAGACAGGAGCCTCAGTCTAGTAAATCGACAGTTTTTTTTTCACCCCATTCACAGAAAACCCCACCTCCAGCGCTGATCAAACCAGAAAAGGCAGAGAAGACTGGAGAAGTTTGGTTTTCAGCAGATCCCTCAACAACAAGAGAACAGGAACATCCCAACGGGCTTCACTTGGGATCACAGCAAAAGTAGATCTCATGTAAAAGCTCAAAGCTTAGTTGGAGAGGAGCTGACTTTGCTGTTAGGGAGCAGCAACACAGGGCTGAAGTGGTGATACACAGTGAAATTACCAGGTGGAGGAGAATAGTGAGAGACTTCCCCACAGGCCAGCACTGAATATTAGCAGGCTGGTGTAACAGTGGTTGTTGTTGTGCTGTTCAAATAGCCAAAGGGGCACACGGTGCATAAGATGAGTATCTTGTACTGTATCTCAATACTTATTTTCCTTTACAAAACAGTTGCATGTACAGTTCTCAACGTTTTTTGTTTATTCTGTAGGTTTCCTGGGGTGGCAGAAAGGGGCCAGTTTACTTGTTTCCCTTGAAGGAAGGGAAGAAAGAGCCAAAGAAGAAATGGAGCTGTGCTAGCAGCTAGTAGTCCGAGTGCTATGCCAGGGTGCTTTCAAGAGCTGCAGCACTGGTATCCAAGCATTAATTCCTCTTTGCTATGTCACAGAGAGCCAGTGGCATCTCAGCAGATTCCAACTTTACCTTAGCAATGCCCAGTGGAGCAGCTGCACTCCAGAGAGCATCTCGCTTGCACATCCCCAAGCTGTCAGTTCGCAGCACATCACTCCAGCCATACGAACGGGAGGCCAGCAGAATGGGGAAGGCTCACAGTGACCTGCCCAGTAACATTTTCTACAGACTGGAAATCCCAGTCAAATCTCATCCAGTCCCGTCGTAACCTCCTGCAATCAAACCTGACAAGGAAAGCCAACTACAGAATGCCTTTCAAGCCTCACCTGATCTCCCAAGAGTAGCTCTACATGCTTGAAGCATTTTGATGGACTTCCTGAAATGCTTGCCTGGCTAAAGTGACCTATAAATACCAATTTACAGCACATCCTTTATTCCATTTGCCTCAGTTTTGGAGCCAAAGTGCTGTATTTAATGTTGGGGGGACTGCAAAACAAGTCAAATCACGACGATGAGGTGGACAAAGGAAGAACAGAGGAGCTGGGACTAGCTACTAACCTATGGTAGAGGTAATTATTATCATTTGAAGGGTATATTGAAAAATATGTTATGATAGGGACTATTAATCCCTATAATCATCTATAAAGGTGCCTCCAGATTAGAATTGTCTTTACTCATTACCTCTATACCTATGAATCTAAAAGAAGGGATAGGAAACAGTCAGTTGCCAAAACTGTGCTCTCCCACATGTGTATGTGCCAACAGAGAGCGCAGAATGCTTTGTACATAGATCTGATCCTTAGCACAGTATATTCTGCTAATAATAAAGTAAGAGTCATTTGAGGACATTAAAACAGGCCAATCAAACAAAAAACCTGGGCTCATGTTCTCAGGCATTGGAAATCAGTGCAGCTTCAGTGATACTAGTCAACTTACACCAATTTATTCACAAAAAAAGGTCTGGTCCATTAAATGGTAACACCATCCTTGTGTTTTACTTTCTCTCACTGGGTTCAGGGAAATAGCCTCAGACTTTTAATAAAAACTTCCTCCTTACTGTCAAGCATCTGTGTTTTAATTCAGTGAAAAAGCAGCAGCAGAAAATATTAATTTTTCAAACACACTTTTATCATAGCATGTGCACAAATAAAAATGTAAGGCTCTCTCTATATGTACGGAGAGATAAAAAAAATCCCATATATGTGGCATATGACATATATATAGTATATAGCATACACAAACCATATATATTTCCATGCATACCATACACAGACACACATGGTCTATACATGGGCCTGCACGTTTGTAGGTAGACACTCATGGCACAGATGTCTGGAGAGAGGGCAAAGAGAAGTCTTCACGCAGCCCAGACTTTCAGGCACGGCCTCCCCGGGCACCAGGATAAATGTCTCTCAGTGACCTTGTGGAACAGAAAATGCTCCTTTCTGTAGGGTCAGCTGTTGCAGAGCATTCAAGTAGGCATTTCTACCCCATCCACATCCTCCAGTAAGGTTCCCAGACAGAGCAGTTCTCTACTAAATCCTTTGAATTTTCAGAGTTCCTTCAGTAAGGCCTGACAGGTCTCACACCATCATATTTCATATGACTTTTTCCATAGGCAACAGGGGAGCCACAGCATCTCTCTCACTCTGGCAGCAGCAGGTACACCTGAGCGGATACACCGAGGAACAGCCGCAGGCCATCCTGCCCCAGCCCCACGAGAGCCTGGGTCACCCTTTTTGCTGGTACCACCATCGCCACCATGGGCCTGCATGTCCATCAAGAGTGGGGCTGAGCAAGGACTGGTGAGAGCAAACGAGCGATATGGTGGTTAGCCACCAGCACAGGACCTTACACTGAACCCCAGGTGAGAAACTCCTCTAAAGAAAGACCTACCCTCAATGAATGTTTCGTTTGTGCCTTCTAACTCTTCGTGCTAACACGGCAAACTACATTTATTTGTGCGTTGTCAGCTGTTTTGAAAGGGAAGCAACAATTACAACCTGAAGAATTTCTTTCCGATCGTTAAATCTGTTCTAGGAGAAGCAACGCAGTCTGGGTATAACGGAAGCTCCCTATGATGTGTGCCTTTCACATCCATGTAACAGAGGCTTCCAGCATGTGTGCAAAAGTCCATTCCTTGGAGCAGGAAGGAATGCTTCCCCCCCGCAGAGTTACACACAAATTTAGGCATCCTCGTGCTGCAGCATCCCAGTGCGACAGTGCTTGGGATGCAAAAAGGGAATAAACACAAGGCAGTCATATACAATGCACCTAAACCTATGCCCACGTTAGAGTAGCCTTATCCTTCATGCCTAAGATTAAATGCTTTGCTCAATCAACATTTCAGAGAACATATAGTATTATATTTTTTCTTTTCCAACAGGAAAGGAGATCTGTTGCATCTTTCTTCGCAGTGGCCTCCTGCAAGCAGCAGCAAAGGTGTCCCAGCTCAGGCAGACCCAGGTTCTCAGGGATGCCTTTCTTTTCTCCCACACAGCAAAGAGGCGGGGAGAGTGTCAAAAGGAGTAGCAAAGTTTGCCTTTCCCTTTTCAAAATGTCAGCACTCATTGATCGCTAAATCACTTCAACAGCTTATTAAGTAGATGTCACAGAGAGTTACTACCAGTCTCCTATTAATTTAAAAATACTAATGGGGTTTTTTGGAGTGTAATTTCTTTCTGAATGAAAAATGCTCCCTGTATTAAAATGTGAACATTTTGGACCCCACTAGTCAGTGTGCGAGGCTGTTGATAATGCAAATCACACATTTAGTAGAAATTTTTACACTGCAATATATTTTTAAGGTTGCTCTATAGCTTTGTTGTCTTATTTCTTTATCATTTCAAAGGATCCCCTCCATTTGGTTCTTCCATTTGCAGACAAACTGACATTCTCCTGATATATATTATTTACAGGTTCATGTCAATACCAGCATAAGAAGAAGCTATCAATCACTTCTCTGATGATAACAGTAAATAAATAATGCACACTTTAAACCTTCAAAGCACTGCATAAATACTGGTTTGTTTTCACAATATCCCTTTAAGCGTTGAGGTAAGTAGTTTAACCATTTCACTAGGCACCAGCTCAGATTCAAGAATGGCTTAAGACCCATATGAATAACCTTTTGTATATTTACCCACAAAAGATATACATTCTGGTACATAACCTATATATACAAGACTAGGAAAAGCATATGTTCCCCCCCCCCCCCCAAATCAAACTGAAGGCAACTATTTCCCATTTTAGAAGAAAGCCAGGAAGTGTTTCCATAGCAGAACCACCACATGCATTGCTGGGCTGTGCTGCCCTTCCCTTTGGATACGGAAAGCTTCTGCTTCCTCACAAACACGGAGGAGATGGGAGACACCACTGTCTGCCTTCTCTTAGTGCCCTCTTTCCCGAAGGATGTGAGGCCGGAGCAGCAGCTATACATCTCTGTGGCACCTGCAGACAAATGCTGCCTGTGCCATGCCACTCTCCCACACAGCGACAGCACATGCCTGCTGCAGGCAGGTACATGCCCTGGGCACAAAATTAAATACAGGGGAAAAAAGCTTTTTAATGGTGATGGTGATCAAACACTGGCACAGGTTGCCTGGAGAGCCTGTGGAGTCTCCATCCTTCAAGATACTCAAAACCCAGCTGGACACAGCTCTGAGCAACCTGCTGCAGCTGCCCCTGCCCTGAGCAGGGGCCGGGCTGGATACTCTCCAGAGATGCTTTCCTGCCTCAACTATTCTGTCTTGCATAATGGAGGTGGGATCCCTCATTGGGACTGCTACATGCTCATGCAAAATAAATACCAATGTTTGAGAATACCAAAGCATTTCACTGCCTTTTACTTTTCTGTGGGTATAGCTAGAAATGTCATGCCCATAGCTAGAGATGTCAACGACCCATTCCTGCAACAAATGCTATAGGGAGCAAGACACATGAAACGAAAAACATACATGGAGAACCAAACCGATACATCTGATTCCAATATACCATGCAAGGAACAGACGGGTATTCTCTGTGTTTGGAAGCATTTCAGCTCTAAAATAAAACTACTGTTCATTCTCCAACAAAAGACTGGGATTAAGTATCAAACTTTTTTCTTTTCTTTTTGTTCAACAGCTACCAGCCAGACTTTGTAGCATCTTTCTCCCACAGTTTTCCTTCATAGATATAAAAGCTTCCTGCCCGTTACATCTTCGGTTATTTCACATCCTATTGATCATTCTGCCTGTCCAGTCAGCAGAACAGCAGCAAATAAGCAAGAAAACTAAGATAAGGCTAGATTCTTGCCCTGGAAAGCTACAGCCCTGTGCTGCCTCCCCTGTGTTCTTCTCTCCCTTTCCCCCTCCTTCCCATATCTTCTTTCATCCCTAGAGACATTTCCAATAGCAGATAAATCAGCACTTTGAATTCTTCTTCTGATGTTGTAACAAGCTGGCAACTGGCATGACATGTTGTAGGGAGACACATGTGAATACCTAAGTCAGAAATAATGAGATTTCTCTCATATTCAGCGTGAAATGAGAGGCAAACTACATCACCACTGAAAACAGAGGAATGCAAGAAGAGGTGTGGGGAAGGGAGGTAGAAAGAGCAGATGTCTAATCCATTTTGCTTACTACAGTGGATTTCAGAAGAAAAACTGTCTCACAGGCAGCACCCTGGGAAACACAGACTCAGAGGGATGGCACAGTCATAGAGCACATTGTCTCAAACCCAGGCAGCTCCACCCTGTATCCCAAGGACACGTCCCCCGTGGCCAGGCACTGCTGCGCATTGTGGCCAAATGAACCAGCCCTTCAAATAAAACCGTAAGAGAGGAAAGGAGGAAACAAAAGAGAAAGCAGATAAAAGGTCCCAGTAAATCAATTAATCCAAAAGTCTGCTTCAGTTTATAGACAACACTGGTAATTGCTGTGTGTGTTGCCTGTGATGAATAGGGGCTGGTTACCGTTGCACGACTCATCCTTCTTTGCGCAGCTGGGAACCAGCAGAACGCTGATCTCCACTGAAAGTCTTTAATTATTGTTAAATTAATCAGGGCAGAGTGTCAGCTCTGGGTTCATGCTTAATTGTCCCATTTTCTTGCAGCCTCAGACTCCCACCTTCCTCCCTTATCCTCCCACCCCCTCCCCAGCCCCTGCACATGCATCATTTTTAAATTGGTCTAACACTGGGTCCTGTCTACACAGCAGTAAGCCACACAAAGATTTTTGAGATCCTGCCTTTCCACTACTTCAGGACCTTGTCTCTTTGAAAGCCACAATGTAACACAGAACTTTGGAAAGCAGAACTCCAGACATACTTAAAACCACAAGACAGAGGGTAGAATTTTACCACCAGTGCAGAAGTCAGAAATATGGCTGTTGCTGTTACTACTTAACACTGGGCATACAACCACTTCCCAGTTCTGATCTCATTCACTGGGATGGTAGAGGACAAGGGGCACCTCCATCTTAAACCTTTTCGTTCACATTAGGGATCACTCCACTGAACAGTTTTTATCTAAAACTAGCATAAGCAAGATGAGAATCTGGTCCAAAATGTTTCTCTTTTTGGTGTTCACAGAAGAGGTCAAGAACCTGTCAGTAGTTAAAGATGACTTCCACACCTCTGGAAGACTCCTTCCCAAAGTCTTAAGCCCCTAGTTTCTCTCTTCTCCGTCTCCCCAAAATTCCAAAGGATTAGTGGGATTGGACTAGGATATTCCATGCAACTTTCACAATGTTAAGCCACAAGTATGTAAAAGATTACAGCAAAGAGAAAGAGACCACGCTCCATGAATAGAGAAGATAGGACAAGAAGTAATGGGAGCAATTAAAGAATAATTAAGTTGTAGCAGAAGACATCGAGGTTAGGTGTAAGGGGAAAAAAAGCAGTAAGAGCAGGAAAGGACTAGAATAAATTTCGTAGGGAGACTAGGGGATCTGTCACCAGGGGTTTTTAGGAAGCAGATAGACAAACAGCTGTCAGGAATGATGCAGACATGGCCTGAAGACATTGAGGTGGTCTGAACAACATCTCCCAGCCCTACAGTGGAGAATCACACTGGGCTAAGGGGAGGCTAATTACAGGTGAGCAAGGCAGCAGTAGGGATCCTGAGGACCTGCTCAAAATAAAACTGCAGTACTCAAGGTTTGGCCCTGTAGGAGTCTGAAAATCACTCCCATCCATACTTCAGCGTGCATTCAGCCTTTACATACAACCTAAACATAATTGAATCTTCCTTGATTCTTATAATGCGAACACATCATTTACAGCAAAGTCTGGAAAAAAGGTGCATTAAATTGAACAGTTTATTTATTAATCAAAAAGCATAACCCTCCCAGCAGCCTGAATTCACTGCTTTCCACCACTATGCAGAAAAAGTTAGTTACTTCTATAATGCAACCTGCATAACATAATCATGCTTCTCCCCATTCTCACCCAACTGAAATGATCCACATGGCAAGGCACCAAAGGAAAGGCCTGAAAACCAAAGCTGTGCACAGCATACGTGATATTTCACTATTCTTTTTTAGCACAGTTTAAAGAAGACTTTGTAGAGATTGCTCAAAAAGTTCCTTCACTATTTCTAGGTCATTGACAGGTAAGCAAGTTCACTGTTTTCAAGAATATATTATCAAGAGATGCCCAGTCTAAGTGATCTAATGCATCTAACACTGTGGAGCTGCTCATAAAGAACTTCGCCATGAATCTGAGAGCAGGAGAAAGACTTGAACTCTGAAATCTCGGGTAGGATCCCTAGTCATTCATGCCTCCACATTATGATATGACTTCTTTACTTTTGGCTTCTCACCGATAAATGAAAAGCCTTCAACCTACTAAGTTAGGCTGTATAAGAATATATCTTAGCATAATTACATTTGATAAAGAACCGCTTTAGATAAAATGTGCTTGTATCACTACATTGATTCTTTCTTACTTCCTAAAAATGGAGACAAATTAGCAAGTCTTTATTATCCTAGAAAAAGGGATCTAGCATTTTATTGGCACTCCCATATTTGCTTGGCTCAGTTTTACATTCATCAGGGGTGACATCATTTACATATTTTTATTTGCATTAGAATGGCAATTTAGGATCATTGTGCAATCCCAGCAATATGTATCGCACTGCATAGCTCTGATCTCCCTGCTGTGCTGTGAGTAAGGAATCTAACACCAACATAAGTGATGCAATAGTTTATCTTTACATAGTTGACTGCTTTCAGCTCCTGATACCTTATTTTGGGAGGGCTGGGGGAAGGGAGATGGTGGGAAAGAGAAGGACAAGAAGGAAGAGGAGGGACCACAATGAGATTCACTCCCTCAAAAGAAAATGTCTTTGCTTTTATCCAGACACGTGAAGCAGCAGAGTTTATTAGTTAAAATTGGTCTTTAAAAGATATGTTTCAGTCAGCCAGATCCTTTTTCCTCTGAAGGGCAGATATGGAATGTTCTGCTTCAGAGATGAACATGTTGGGGTCCCACTGTGGCAGACAGAGGGACTGTAGCAGGTGCTCCCACAGCACTGTCTCATCTTTTTCTTTTCAAACCCAGAGTCATGAATTCCTTTGTTTTCTCTTCAGTCCCCTGAAACTGCTCTAGACTAAGCAGCCCAGACAACTCCTGGGCTGAAGCCTCATTATCTTGGCTTATTTTTGTTCCAAAGATACTTCTAAAGAAGATGGGCCCCCACTGAAAAAGCATTACCTGTATAATAACAGAAGCTCTCTCACACATGTGCATTGCAAATACCACCTAACGTTCCACAGGTCACTGTACATCTTACCAAGAATGGCATTCATTGGAGGGTATCTAATCTTCCTTTCTTACTTTTCTTCTGAATACTGAAAGATCCCTCTATTTCACAGACAGCTGTAGCTGAGATGTTACTGATTACTTTTTAACTGTGTGAAACTTGCATAACAAAATCACTGGGTTTCATACTATCAGGAAAAAAATGAAAGGACAGAGTGGGTAAAATCAATTCTAGGTGCAGTGCAAACCAAATCAGGACAAGACTCGTGAGTTTGCTGGTACTTATTATTCTGCTTTTCTTGTCCATTGTATGCATCATAGCCTTATTTCTGAAAAATGTTCTGAAAGTCTTTTTCTGAGTTTGTTTACCCCTGGGGCTAGTATTTTGTACTGGGATTTTAGCTCTGCCAATAGAAGAGTCAGCTAGACAGTGTGTTAACCAATCCTCGGGCTCCTGTGCTTTATTCCCAGATGCCTCTTTATACTGTAGCAATTCCTATGTTATTGTTAAATAATTGGAGGTGGGAAAGATGTGAGAAGGAAGAACAAGTTATATGTATTGGCTTCCACAGACAGAGGGTAAAAGATAGTTAAACTTCTCCCAAACGGATAATTTCTTAATTATCTGTATAGATTTTCTGTCTGTCTTGCTATTGCTACCACTGCATCTCATTAGGAGTTGTTTAGCTTCAGACAGTCTCACAATTGTTGTTTCTAGATGCTTTTGAAAATTACTATAATTTGTTTGTTACTT